>NW_005842793.1:571747-589280 GCF_000455745.1 Alligator sinensis
AGCAGAATTTAAAAGACCAGCCAAAGAACATGTCCTGCTCTTTGCTTTTTTTTGTTTTTTTTTCCATAAAAGGGGTCTCTGGGCCCTTGTGCCCAGCTCAGGAACGTTCTGGCATCTGTCTCGTGAGGATGTAACTTTTGGGCTGGGTGCTCCTGGGGGCACAGAGACTAGGAAACTTCCTGCTGCCCTCCAGCAACTGAAAAGAGGGCATGGAAGAGCTGGCTGGGATGAAGTCAGTCCAGGTGCCAGACGTGTGGAGTGTACGCTGTGCCTAAATGTGCAGTGATGTCTACTTGAGTCTGCAAACAGCCCTGTACAATAGATGGGTTTGTGTGGAAGGCTGGAGAGCCAGAGCTGATGTCTGTAGCTGCCTAACTCTAAGATTTGCAGATACAGTTTCTCTCTGCCCCTTGGGTCCTTGTGTCTGTGGAAAGGATGGGCAGGGGCAGTACCAGCCTTGGAAAAGGTGAAAGGTGTCAATAATAATGTCTAGTCGAAAGGAAGGCGGTTGTTCCCTGGCCCCTGTCTGGGACCTGTGCACATAGTAGTGTGACGGGATGGGTGAGCAGGGCACTGTCCCTAGGTGCTGACTTGGGGAGGGCACTGGAATGGCCACCCCAGGAAGTTTTTGCCACGGCAGTAGCTCTCTTGCAGGACATAGTCCGGGGTGCAGCAGCTGTTAGGGATGTCTCTGTGAGCACGTGCTGCAAGGCAGCAGGGATTCCTCCCTCCCTGGGTGCAGTGGGGCAGCCAGAACAGCAACATAGCTCCACCACACACAATATCTCCCTTTTAACCAGCATAGGCTCCAAGCTGGCAAAAGTGCCACCTTTCAACAGTGAGGGGCATGGTGCAACTTGCATCCATCGGAGGGGCCATGTAAGCAGTGGTGACTGCACAGCAGATGGGCCTGTTACTGGCTGCCCTGCCTTAGCTTTCCAGGTGTCACCATCTAGTGATGTGCCTATAGGCATCGGACCCAGACTGGCTGGGGCACGCTTTCATTCTCTGCCTGTTCTGGAGCCCGGACCCAGTAAGCCCCTGTTCTTAATTCCTTTCTTCCTGCTCTGTGTAGTCTCCCTCCCCATTTCCAACACTGTACCCTTCTTCTGCCTTTGAAATGCGAAAAGGACTGGCTGGCCTATTTTTCACCTGCTTCTGCTGTTGATCTTTCTTGCCAGGCAGACTTGCTGGAGATGCCTGCACAGCAGGTAGGACAAATGTCATTCTCTTTTCTAAGTGGGCGAAGGTCATGTAGGCTTTGTCCAGGATTTTCATGTCCTGGATTAGCTGTGGGGACTCTGACTTAATCATGCAGATGCTGACTGTGTCAGTGACATAGGGCTATTCAGTCACCAAGATAGCTGTGTTATTTCAGGGGAGTGCATCTGGGGAAGTGACCACAGCAGCCAACATGCCTTTTTTTTTTTTTTTTTAAAGCACTCAATGATGGACATTATTGAATGGGTAAGCCACCAGGAAACATATGGCTCATAGTCTTTTTGGAGCTTACTTAAAGGCCTGATGCAGTATTTTTAAGACCCTTACAGTTCCTTTCAGAAAATCAGGACTGGTCATTAAAAATATCCTGAATGGATATAGCTTAACTGTCTCTCAGCCTTCTGCCTTTGAGGTTGGTGGGTGCCTCATATTTTGACCAGATGTTAGCCAGTTGCCTGGTTATAACATTGAAAATAACACTATTCAAGTGCAAAACAATTCATTTACATGTGGAGCCACAGGCTGGGAAATATAGTGGTGATAGATAGCAGCAGTGAAAATCTGTTAGCTGCTGTGATCAAATGAAATGTTCAGGGAAGCAGTTTGTACCCCCCACACCATCATGGTAGTTGCTTTGCCTCCTAGAATTACTGAGCTTCCATCTCTAGTGACTATTTTAAGACCTAGAAATGTGCCCTGGTTTCTATATTTGGGGCAGACAGATCCCAGGAGCATGTTAAAAGCAATATATTTACTGTCACTCTGTGGCAATAAAGGTCAGCTGGTGCATGGGAGAGCTCCGTTAAGCAGGCTGACTTTGTACATACCCCATCATTAATCCTCTTCAGCGTTCTTACTGGAGGGTTGCACTTTAGACTTGCTCAGTTAGAGCTGAACCCTGGGGGCGGAGGGGGTGGGAGGGAGGGAACCGGAGGTCAGCTCTGCCATTTCTGAGTTGCACAGCAGCCAGTGGAATTGTGTGGCATGCTGTATGTGCGTTACTGCCCTGACGTTGCATCACATCCCATCTCGGGGATTCTGAGTACAGCCTGGCTCCCCATCAAGGGCTGCTTCCTCTTCAGCTGTTAATCTTTGTTTTGTTCAGTTCTGCTTCTCTCTTTGCAGTGTACTGGCACAGTCAGTGCACATGGAAAGCACACACATGTAATTCTGGGCTTGATCCTGCCGCAGGCTGCCTGCCCTTGAGTCTTCATCCAGCTCTGCTCTATGATGTTTTTTGACTGTAGTCAGTATCTACTTCCCCTTTGAACAAGGGGTGTTGCTTGCTGAGAAGTTGTAGCCTCCAAGGAATGTAGTTCTTCCTTAGTGTGTGGCTACTTAGCTACATTCTTCACTATATAATACTTCTGGCACAGTTGCATGCATAACCCCCATCAAGACTGCTCAGTAGCCACTAGAGAAGGGGTGTCAAACAGATGGCCCACTGCACTACTGGCAGTCCCCCAGAACTTGGGGGCATGGCCTGTTGTACAGCCCAGGGCAAGAGTTGACACAGCCCCATCACCCTCTGGCTGCCTTGCCTGTTGCCACAGCTGTGGCCCTACCTCCCCAGCTGCTGGCCCCTGCTGCATACCCTATGCTGGAGCCTGAGCAGAAGCTGCTGTTGTCTGCACCAGGTTGGACTCGGGGCTCAGTCATAATTGAAATCACCTTGTGCTACATGTGAAGGCATGGCTCCTCAGCCAAGTGCTTACTGTTTAAGACAGGGGTCAGCAAACCCCGGTATGCGTACTGGAGTGTGGCATACGAAGGCATTTTGCTTGGTATGTGCACCTTGGGGTAGATGGCAGGGGAGCCGTGAGGGATCCTTGTTGTGGCAGCCCAGCCCCTGCCTCTTCAATGCTGGCTGCCCCAAGGTGCACATACACCCACTGCTGACCACAAACTGGGGCTCCATGGACCCCAGTGCAGTTGCTTCCAGCTTAGTAGGTGCCTGCCACAGATGGCCCAGGTTCTGGGCAGGCCTCTGCTTCCCGCCACAGAGCCTGGGCTGCGTACAGCAGGCGGCGGGGAGGCTGCAAGCACTTGCATCGGGATCCATGGAGCCCCAGCCCAGCTTGTTGCTGGTGGAGGGTACATGTGCACCATGGAGCAGATGGTGGGAAAGGGACAGGGCTGCACTACCATAACAAGGACTGGGCCCCTGGAATGCCAACATTTTACAAGTAGAGGTTGCGGGTGTTTTTGGCATTCTGCCCAAAAATGTTGCTGACCCCTGGTCTAAGAGAAGGAGGGATATACTGAAGAGATTGAGGACGGGGGAGTGCAAAACAATTTATTTGTGCTGATCATCCATTAAAATTCCAAGCACGACTAAAGTCAACAGGACAACTTCTTGTCCGGGGAGGTGGCAGCTCTCCATATCCCTTTCAGCACTTGTTTCTGTGTCCCTGCCAGTTCTGCCTTGCACCATGTCTCCGTGCCCTCATGGAAGTTTCTTTTTATAGTCAAAGTTCTTCTGTGAATGTGTCTGGGCCTCTTAGATTAATCTATTGATTTTATCCCTTGATCCTTGCCTTAACCTTTGTGGCTGTCATTGACAAGTTAGAGAGTTTGATTCTGAGGGCAACTTGACTCTGGCATTGAATATCACTGTAATTCAGTTAATTACTTACTTGGCAGTAAGAAAATAGCCTGGTTATTGTATATGCTGGTAACCATGTTACATACAATGTCTGTTTCAGGTGGCTTGAGTACTGCTGTGGGTTATCCACTGGATACAGTAAAGGTATTTTTTTTTTGAACTTCAATTCTTATCTATCACATGGAACTAAACCCAGGTGGGCAAGTATTTTGGCTGGCGGGCCACTTAATGAGTTTTTCTGAGCTGTTGAGGGTCGCACATACAATCTTTAGAAGATATTTTAATAAATCATACATAAAAAACAAATCATATACTAAAAATCAAACACCTACTTTAACATTTTAAATTTTATTTCAAAAAATATTTTTTGCCCTCCCCCACCACCTGGCTGGACACACGTCCCCACAGCCATCACCACTTCCCTGTGCTACCTGCTGCTGGGAGCAGTGCAGTAGGAGGAGCCATCAGAGGTGGGAAGAGCTGAGCAGTACCTGGGTGGCTGCAGTAGCAGCCAGAGCAACCCTGCTGGGAAGCTGTGCGCCCTGGCCGGGGCCAGGGCTGGAGCCGAGGCGGTGACATGGGTAGCATGGGCAGGAGTTTGGCGTGGGCTGCCCCAGGCAGGACTTGGCTCTATGCAGAGCACCACAGGAGCATCCACGGACTGAATACAATCAATTGCGGGCTGGGTCTAGCCCACGGACCATATTTTGCCCACCCCTGAACTAAACTGTTCTCTTTTGTCTTTCTCTCTATACTATGATCAATTGTACGAAAGAATGCTTACTTTTTTCCACCACATTGTTATACAAGTCTAGTCTTGCGTGCTTTTTTTTTTGGGGGGGGGGGGGGGGGTTAGGATTCCACAGCAAATCGAAAGGCGTGGTATGAATGCATTAGTCAGTAAGTTTAGCATGTTGTCAATGTCAAAGCTTGTTTTATGTTTACAGGTGAGAATTCAGACTGAGAGGAGCTATAATGGAATTTGGCACTGCATTCAGGAAGTGTACAAAACAGAAAAGGTAGGGACAGCTACTTTGATGCATCACATTTATAAAGGAAAACAACAGGAGAAATGATGTGAATTGACTTGAGAGCAGATGATGACCCTGCTGATGCAAGCTGCAGGTAGCTCATCTCCTCTGGAGAGAAGGGAGGAGTGATCTTAGATGTGAGCCAGAGAGAACTAAGGCAGCTCTAGATTAGTCAGCTTGGGGCTATGTGGGTTTTTGGGGAAGGGAAGTTCCATAAACAGCCACATTTCAGGGAAAAAGGCTTAGTCTGAACCTTATCTTATTAATTTGCCACTAAAGCTATGCTCCTGGGGGAGGTTTGTGACATGACCACGTATGGATTGGATTTCAGACCGGACTGGACTAACACAAATGCCCTCCTTAGGTCATTCCCTTTTTTAATCCTTCCTTTTTCTCTCTTTCATGCTAGATCCTGGGGTTTTACAAAGGCATGTCCATGTCGGTCCTCACAGTGTCGCTCATTTCTTCTGTTTCTTTCGGCACTTACAGAAACTGCCTTTATAACATCTGCAGGTTAAGATATGGCACTTCAGATGCAAAACCCTCAAAGGTGGATATTTCTCTGGCTGGTTGCACTACTGGGGTTGTTCGGGTAGGTAAAGAGCAAATAAAGTAATCAACAAAGTTTCTGTTTCTATTAATGTGAGGCTGAAAATGTGATGA
Source organism: Alligator sinensis (assembly GCF_000455745.1). Taxonomy (NCBI): domain Eukaryota; kingdom Metazoa; phylum Chordata; order Crocodylia; family Alligatoridae; genus Alligator; species Alligator sinensis. The sequence goes on from NW_005842793.1 coordinate 577,268, forward strand.
GTACCTTTTCTCTGGTGCTTGCAGGAAGGTCTTTGAAAACTCCTGTCCACAATATCCCTTTGGAGTCTTATCATCTCCTCCTTTCTTGTCACTGGCAGAGCCCTGGCTTTCCTGTACACATATGTCTTAGGGTGTGAAGGTCTGAAGTGGGGATTCTGTGGGTTAACAACGGCCTAGGTATGCCAGGGGCTGGACTTGATGTCCTTGAAGGTCCCTTCCAGTCCTCTGTTCCTACCATAGTGATGGTGGTTTTTTTAAGATCTGCTCTTCCATTGTTCCCTCACACTGGTTTGGCTCATAAAGGTGTGGAGTCCCGCTGGGCTCTTAACACTGGGTTTATTTTAGAGGATACCCAAATATTTTTTGGGTATCCTCTAAAATAAACCCACTGAATAAGGACTTAAGGACTACACAAGGTTTTGTTTTGCTTTTTTTTAAAAACAGAATACGGGATTCAATACAGGATCTTCCCTTTCCCTCATGAAACTTTTAAAGCGCCTCCAGCCATCCCTGGATAGAGACCATTTATGTAACAGATTCCTGCTTCAGTTAATGAGAGCGCCCTAGTCATTGGTTTGTTAATAATGCAGGTCAAAAGCAATCAGCATCACTGGCTGATGGTGGGTCGGTGTTGTGGGTGGGTGGGTGGGTGTGTGTGTGTGGTCCTGCCTAGGCAGATATCCACAGCACAAAACTGCCTCCTTTATCACCTCTGTTGATATTTCAAACAGGGAGGTTAAGAATGATCTGATCAGAAGGACTGAACCAGTCCGAGCCAGTGAGAACGCATGTAGAATAAGATACATTGGTAGAAATGCAGTGTGGGGTTTTTATCATGCTGTGCTCGCTCTGTAGGTAGAGACACTATAAGTACTGTCAATTTAATGTGTTAGGAGAGCACTGAACTGCATCTCTGTGATCATGTCAAAACAGGCAGTATGTCAGGTTTTCCCATTAATTCTCTGAACTGAGCATGGCCCAGGGCACACCAGGGAGGTGTGCAACTGGCAAGTGAAATTACTTGTCAAAATATGCACGTAGCCGAGATAATGTGAAATTGTAAACATCAGTGGAAACTTAGGAGCAATTTTTCACACTCTGAAGAGGCTTATATGAACAGGGTGGGCATGCTGAATGCCAATGGCTCCCCCTCAATGATTATACATAGTGCTTGCATATTTCTGACTAGTCCTTGGTCTGTGCTACAATTGCCTCAGGAGCTTGGTTCCAGTCTATCAGGTAAGTGTTGTCCTGCTCCCACTGGGTGGACCATCCACTGGATAATCTTCCCTCAATGGTCACTTAGCCAGTGCACTAGCAAATTGGTTTAATTTCCAGGATTCTTTATGGCAGTGGTTCCAATTCACAAGTGCTGGTGCTCTTAGCTTAGGATTTCCCCCCTTCTCTTCACAGCCTGACAAACTGTTGCCGGTGCTGGTTGTTGTTTAATGAGGATTTGTGGTAGTTCTGGGTGTATTGCCTTTGCCTTCATTTCACCTGACTGCAGTTCCCAATTCATGATCAGACCTCTTCAGCCTTGTAGTTTCCATAGAGAATGGGGACTCCTGGGGAGGGGCTGAGACTAGCTATTCTTCATTGCTTTTGCCAAAGGTTGAAGATGACATTGCTAATGTTGGTCTGGTCTTGTTTCCCAGGTTCTGTTGATATCCCCTGCTGAGATAACCAAAGTTCGAATGCAAACTCAGAAACCACATCACTCAGTTGCAACTTCCGATCACAGCTCCAAGCCCAAGTATCGAGGATCTATGCATTGTCTGAAAATGATAGCAAAGGAGGAAGGTTTGGGGGGTTTATACAGAGGGTGTTCAGCACTATTATGCAGGGACTGCTACTCATCTGCCTTATATTTCCTCACATATTCTGTCCTATGTGATTGGCTCACTCCAGCTGGGAAAAGTAAACCAGGTAGGTGGAGCAGGCCTGCCCACAAAATGACTTGGTTTATATTGTGCTAGGAGAGAAGGCATACTCTTAATGTACAGAGTTTTACCCACCTGCTAGACAGTTCCCTCCAAATGTGTCCTTATCACAGGCTGCTTGCTTTTGTTTTCATTCACATTTCATTTAAATGCCTTCCAAAGTGGTTTCCTTTGGTGACTATATCAAAGCATAGGTGAGTGTTGATCACCCTGCAGTTGCAGGCCCCACAAGCTAAGCTGCATTGGGTGGCTTTCACTAGTTGAAGAGTGGTGGTTCCCTGAACAATCTCAAGCAGTCCTTGGCCCCCTGAGCTACAGAAATTAAAAGTACCAATCACTTGCCCCTTGGCTGCCAATGCACATGTCCCAACAGGACTCCATACACCAGAACTCAGCAGCAAGCTCTGCTTGCCCTGCCCACAAATTCCCAGCCCCTTCAGGAGCCCCGCAGGCTGTATGTTTGACACCCCTCATCCAGAGGAATCATGCTAGCTAAGAATAAATGCAGATGCTGCTGGAGTGAAACTTGGCAAATATTTAAAATGAAGAAGAACCTGCTTAGTTCAGTTGGAACCAAACTGCCATAATTTAGGCTAAACAACAAAATTAGAGGTTCAGAGGCTATTCATGCTAGACAGAAAGGGATTGAAATTTGATGTCACGTGCTGGGGCCAACGCCCTTCTTTCATCTCATGTGGTCTGGGGGTTGTGCTGGACTGTGAAGGCTGCAACCATCCAGGTTGTGGTACCTTTACTATGTGTGTTATGGCCCAGGAACTACTTGTGCCAGGTGCTGTATGAATACACAAGAAGATGGTTCCTCCTCAAGAACAGACACCTAGCAATGATTTGGAGGCAAGGATACAGTTTTTAATGACAATTTGAACAAGCCATTTAAAGGGAACAGAATTACAGAATTAAAAGGAAGAGCCTCAGGCCCTGTCAGGCTTGTGTTTTCAGAGGGAAGGACTGGCTACACCACTTTTGGTAGCAGCTCAGGTTTCTTTATGGCTCCTGGGGAGTGACTGCCCAATTCTGCCTGCATTGTGAAATCACATAGTTCTGCAAGTGAGATGTATCTTCTGCAGGTAGTAGTGCCCACAAGCCCTGCTCAGCCCTCAGCCTGAAACCCAGGCTGTGAGTTCAGTCACAAAAACAAGCCTATCATGTTTCCTAGTATGCAAATAGCCCCAGAGTCATTATGAAATACTTTCTAGTGTGGGCTGAATCCAATGTGAGATGCTTCAGCAAAGAGAATCTCAGCAACAGTTACAAGGCAACTGCAAATAGAACTGCAGAGGAGCCAGGAGCCCTAGAGCCCATGGCATCTGACCCATTGTAGTGGCAGGGGCCCGGCCAGCCACAAAACACAAAGCTGAGGGGCGGGCCCCACCCCAGCCATAACACACAAGGCTGGCTTTACTGGTGGATTATGTGGGCAACTGCCCAGGTTGCTGTGGTCTGGGGGCATGCTGCATGCACACAAGCACTCTCTGCCCTCCCCCCCAATGTGAGCAGTGTGTGGTCACAGCATCACCCTCCTCTTCCCCTTCCCCACCCTGGCCTGGCCAATCCCTGGCCCAGGCAGGAGAAGTGGTGCCCAGCCCAATCCACCCCTTCCTCCAGCCACTGCTCAGGAGGAGCCAGGCTAGGCATGTGCAGGTGGGGTGGGACCTGCTCCAGTCCACCTGCCTTGCTCCCCTCACAGCAAGTGGTGCCTGCCCACCTGCCTGGCGCACCGTACTGTTCCACCTCCCCACCAGACTGTGCCCCATGCTCCTGCCTGCAGTAGTGCAACTTGAGGGGTGCTAAAATACAAGTTCACTAAGGGGTCCATTCTCCCAGAGGCCAGCCTTGGTATCACATACTACTTACAGCACATGTAGGAAGCAGGCTCCTTGCCAACTATCTGGGCACAGTGGAAAGTCAAAATATATTTAAAACGTGGCACTGGAAGTATGTACATGATCTGTCTGGGAGCCTATAGCACTTACTGCCACAGGAAACAGAGACTAACAGCAGCCAGGCTAACTCGAGTCCTAAGGCACAGCTTAGTCAAGCACTAAGCTTTGTCTGTGGGCTGAAGGACATTCCCTTCCTATTCCTCAGTTGCTTAACTGGCAGCATTCATTAGACTCTTTTACCTGTTCTCTGGAGGCAGGACAGATGGGCTGGCAGCTGTGTGGTGTGAATTGCTCTGGCATGTGGTAGTGGTTCCTTACTTTGATCCTGCAGCCTACCTTTAGAATAAGTGTGATCCAAGGACCACTGCAGACTACAGGGGTAGTGTGGATGGGTGGGCTGTGGGCCTGTGCATGGAGCCCCACATGTAGCTGTGTGTACCATACTCCACATCTGCTCCCAGACGCAGCCCCTCCCCATGCACTGTCGCATGCAGGCCACTTAATCCCCAACCCCCACAGCCAATTTCCCTTGAAGCCCCGTGGCCTACCTTTCTTGTCAGACATGCTGCAGAGACACCCCAGCTAGCTCTACAGCCCAGCTTTCTCTGGAATCAGTGGATCCCTTTCCAAATATCTTGTTGCACAAGGCAGCCCTGTGCTGATATAATTCTCCTGAACAGGAGCAGCACAGGTGCCTGTGCATAGTGCAGTGCTATGGAGTTGGCCATACTGCTCCCCGCTCAATGGTACAATGTCTTATCACAACCATTTGCGGGGGAGGGGAGGAAGGATCAGCTGCCCCCACTGCATTTACCTTTGCAACCCACCTGTTAAGAAGCCTCAGTATAAGAAATTTGCGTGCTGTGATGATGGGAAAAAATCTAAATTGCTAGACAGCACAGAATGCTCTGATATGACTGATAGAGCCAATAACCAGTATTGAACAGACAGACTATGGGGGAAGGTAATGAGGAGCTGCATGCAGAGTGTGATCTTACATATAGTTCTTTTGGTTTGTCCAACTGTACAACACTACCTTGTGGTTAAGAACAGTGTCTATCCTCTTCCTTAAAACCATTCCAGAGTTAGATGGGAAAAACATTTAATGCTGCACCCATCTCCTTAGCCACCTCTGGGTAACTTCCTATTATGACTTCTCTTTTTGCAGACATACTTGCTGTGCTTGTTTCTGGAGGCTGCGCTGGAACGCTGGGGTGGGGCGTAGCAACTCCTATGGATGTCATTAAGTCTCGGCTGCAAGCAGATGAACTAGGACAACACAAATACAGAGGACCGATGCACTGTGCCAGAGAGAGCGTGAAAGCAGAGGGACTCACCGTTCTTTTCAAAGGACTTGGGTTAAACTGCATCCGTGCTTTCCCTGTGAACATGGTGGTGTTTGTTACATATGAGGCTGTACTGAGACTTGCAGAACATCTTACTAAATAAAAACACGTCACATCATTCTCTTCTAAGGTGGCTGCCTTCTTTAAGACAAATTTCATATAACCAGTGTTGAGGTGTCTGATAGTGGAGATCGATCCTGGGTGAAATCAGCACATTTAATAGAATGGAAAACATCAGCAAAGCAGCTCATTGATGTTTTTCTTGCAGAGTCCCAGACTAGTCAAGACACCTCCTGCTTTTCTCCAAACTTGCTCTGACGCGCTCCCAGCCAGCCTGCGGCTGCTGCTCAGGCAAGATGCACTTTCACAAATCTTGGTGTTTTGCTGCCCAAGCGCATTCCGTACAGTCAACATTAAACATTCAAATAGCAGCCCCTCTGAGTGGGAGCTCATGGGAGAGGGCCAAACACCTCTCCTATCAAAACAAGACTCACTCTGGCAGCAAGACTGCCACAGCACAAGATTGGTTTTTGCTCTACATCTAATGCTACATGCCATCTGCCATTATATGTACTTACATGGCACATGCACCAACCAGGGTGTTGGATCTGTGAATGCTGGATTTTAGGGGTCTACAATTCTGTTTTTCTTAGTGTTGCCTTGACCATGAGCTGTGAAACTGCTACTTTAATAATTGCAGAACTCGTACTTCTGATAAATTCTCCCAGCTAAAGGCCAGCTAGCACAAACACTGCGTGCAGAACCGTTTGAGTGGATCCTTCATTTACCTCTGTGGTCACAAACCATTGGGGAGAGAAGCCTCAGACTTTGGGCAACCAGCAGTCAAAAGGATTGCACCCATGTTCACAATAGCAAGGAAAGAGGGGTTAAAAGAAAAACAGCAAGAAATGAAGCATAGTGCCTCCATTAAATACCAGTGGAGAAATCTGACACAGACTTCCAGTACTTTAATCCGTATTTTTATTATACTGACACGAACAAAATGCCAGTAAGTCAAGGAAAATTTAGCCAGTGATTATGAACCTGACAAAAGCTCTCAGTCATTTCACTGGAGCTTTTGAAGACTTTGCCCTCATTGACCTTTAAATACCTCTGGGATTAAAGTGATCATTTGCAACGGAAAGTTGGGAGTCTCTCAACTCTTCTTTGGGACAGAATCACACTGTTATGAGTCAGGGCTGGTTTTCAGAAGCATGGCATTGTTGTAAGCAGCCAGTGCAATATCAGATTATCCCATCAGCAAGCAAGTGCTTAATTTACTCTGTTTTCACATTCCCTTTTAGAACTTTCTAGTTGGATTTTAATAATTTAATTACAAAATAGACCTGCAAATTCCTGTGCAAGTTTGTTCTATATTGGTTTTTATTAACCAAGTTTTAACTTAACCTTGTTTATTAAACTGATTCTTAGTGATGAACTACATGGGAAATCTACAAACCCCCCCCCTGAAGTGCAAATCTTTTAAAGAACTGAAATCACTTAAAGCGTCTGGCACATGTTACATTTGCTGTAAGTTATACATAGGTATTGTTTGACAAACTGTAAATACACCAGACATTAAACCAGCTTATTCCTGGATAAAAACAGCAAATCAGCCACAAAAACTGCTTGCTGAAACAGTGACTTCTGTGACGTGGAAGTATCCTGTGAGAATTCTACGTATCTTGTATGTGGCCATTTGGCAGGTTATAATTTGTCACACAATACTTGCATATAATGCATGACAAACATAATATCTATCAGGGGCCTTAGATTGAGCCAAATTAAAAAAAAACCCTGCACAAGCATGGTTCATAGTGGAGTATGGAGAGCTAAAAAACCCACATCATTTAAAAAGTCCACCTCAACCACAGTTATATATCACTGTATCTAAAAACTTAAGCTTCTTTTATGTGCAAGGTAGGAAGGAAGAGAGCGAGGGAGATGATTTAAATTTTTTTTAAATATTTGGGAGATACCCAGAATCTATGGTAAAAAAAAACACAAAAATGATCAATAGCTATTGATAAACACTGACTTCAGTGCATTCATTAAATACCTCTGGTTTTAGTAGTGCTAGATCACAGTACTCTAGGAATAAGAAAATTAAGCAGTTCTGTTTTCAGCATAAGGTAGAAAACAAGTGATAACAAGACTGAAGCTGCTCTCTACTAACAAGCTTTAGCTTCCCCCTGGTCCCTTACAGACCTGTAACACATTGAAAAATACTCCACATGTGGCTTGGCACAACCAACGGCTCTTCCTCAGAAGCCAGACTGCAGAGTAGTTGCTAGCAGGGCCTGGGTGCATTGGCAGAACTAAGATTGGAAAGGCAGTTATTTTCCAGTATCTACCAGCTTGAGGCAGAGACCATCATTCCCCATGGTCTTCTTCAATAAGGGCCTGGGCCAAGGCCTGCTGAAAGTGAGGGGGGAAAGACCTCAGCAGGCCTTATATTCACCCACAAAACATCTCCCTCCCCACTTGACAGTAACTACGCATCTACCGTATGAACCTAAGTGTACATTTACATAGTTAAAACTACTGCATGACTGCCATATTATACCGCCACAAACTGACTGGCCTCTCCAACCCTTGGAAAACCCCCCCCAATATACTCTCAGGCCAAACACAGGGGGAATCTTAGCGTTCCATTTTGTTTGAAAGGAATTTCAAACGCAAAGCAACTATTAATAATTCTCATCACCTATATTTCTAATTCTATCAGTCAGGTCTGAGCTGTATTCATATAGTCACACATTAGATCTAGTTTTAGTGGTACTGTTTTCAGCACGGTGTAATAATAAAAGCTTCAGTTGAAATATGCATTGTTATTGCACACAGAGTAATCACACTAAGACCAAAAGGTTCTTTTTGTCAGACCATTTCCTTGTCCAAATTTGAAGTATTTCAACCAAGTGAAGTTCATTGGAATATATCTTAAAATAAATACCTCTTCACTTACAGAGACTTGCTTGTAAAACAAACACAAATCCCTTTGTCAAGCAATCACATCATGCGTTTCTTGGCACGATGAGAAGCTTTACTGGTTCCTTGTTATGGATACACAACTTGCCCGTCTCCAGTTCCTTTTGTGTGATCAAAATACTTTACAATCAACCAACTATCTGAGGGTCTGGGCATTAGGAATTATCAGTTTTACAGGTTTACAGAAATGGAGACAGGGATGTTCTGATTGCCTCAGGTCCAAGCAGAAGGGTGGATCAGAGAGGGCCTGATTCCCAGCCCCCTCCTTTGGTCAGAAGGACACTCATAGTCTCTGTATTTGGATCCTCAGACACACAGGAGGTTGAACTTTACAGGCAATGTGCATTTATGCAAGTGCAGCATGTCCCTGGTAGCCAGCTTCACAATTCAGTCCCTTAAACTGTGGTATGCAGGACCAAAATTGGAGCTTTGAATAACTTGGTTTCTCTGAGATAAGAACTTACCATTCCTAGAGCAATTTACAAGTTAGACTTCCACATTACAATGGAAACTTTTATTAATTTTTCTTTATATTTTCAACATGAAATACAATTAATAGGGTGCTTTTACCAACAGAAACACTGCTCTGAAGAGTCTGAGAAGGGTAGCATTCATATTGCAGTGAATGCAATTCTGCAGTTAACTAGTTTTCATTCCTAAATACTATTTTGAACCAGATTAATTTTTTTTTCTGAACTGTCCTTGAGCATTCATTGCAAGTAATCTGTTAATAGTCATATTTATAAACCAGTGATTGCAGCTTGCACATAATTATGAAGTGATGACAACCAACAGAGGACTATGATGATTCAATATTGGTTTATCTAGTGATAAATTAAATTACAGACATGCCCCTAAAATTCAAATGCCAGTTTCCGTGGAGTCATAAACTGTTTTACCATTTCGTTTGTGACCTGTTTGCGTCTCTCCTGATGAGCTGCTATCAAGGGCTGCAATGTTTCAATAAGCGCCTTCTTCAGTTCTCCTGTGAGCAGTGCCCCACTTGTGTAAGCCTGCCAAGAGAAGGGCAATGGGTTTTTAAAGCCTGGCTTCTGGTGAATAAAGATCTGGCTGCCTCAAAGTTAATTATTTGATTAGGTCCCCTAATATCACCCGTAAGTGCAATTTTCAGCATTACTCACTGATTTTTTTTAAAAGGTTATGATATAGCAGTATGTTACTACACAAACTATACAGACTGAGTAAGCTATGTGAGCAAAGATTTAACTTGGATATCCAGTTGTAACAATGGGAAGCCAAGCATTTTCCTCCTTAGGAGATCAAAATAAACAAAATAACATGTTTCTAGTCGTTGTCTTGAGTTTCACAAGAAAACTGTCTTACTTTTTTGTCGTAGGGTTTCCTAAGAATCCAAATATGGATAGTATAACCCCCCTTACACTATAGGAGTGCGTCCAGAAGAGCATGCACATGTGGTTTGCAGAGCTGCAGACCCCTTGTGCGGAGCTGCAAAATGCACACACCACATATGCAGGCGTTTGCCACGCTGCTAAATTTGCAGCGTGGCAGGTTTTCTTGACACCAGGAGATCCCAACGTCAAAAAACCTGTGCCAAAAAAAAGCAGAGCAGGGCAGTGCATGTGGTGGCAGCATACGCTGCCTGAAACTGGAATCTGGCCAGGCAGAGCCACACTCTGGCTGCCAGCAAGGCTCCATGTGCTTGGATCCCTGCTGCTGGAGCCCTGGGAGGCACCCAGGATTCCAGGTAAGGCTGCTGGGGCCAGCCCAGGTGCTAGCACCAGCCTCCTCTACCCTACCTGGGGCAACCTGCTGTGTGCCAGACCACATGGGCACGGCCATTCCCCAGGGACAAGCAGCAATGGCACAACTATGCGCCGCTGCTATTTGTCCCTTGGGAAATGCAAGCGTGCTTTCATCTAGATGTGCCTTAGGGCTCTGACCGTCTCTGTCCAAACTGTACTGTTTACTCATTTCTGGTAATACATGCACCTGCACTGCTTTTGAAAGTGATTTAGCAGCTCGCAAACAGGCTCAGCCTCCATTCAGTGCTATGTTAGAAACCGGTTATGGCCTGGAGAGCTCAACTTTGGTTTGAAATGGTAGCAAATAGTTTGCTCCCATCACCCCTTGCCATTCATGACACCAGTTCAAGCTTCAGCTATTGCAGACACCACTCAGCAGTGACTAAATTTCTTAATGAAAACAAAACATAATCATTAAAATGTTTTTCAATGGACTTCTGGGGTTTTTGGATTCCTCTCAGCTATAATGGAGGGCACACATACAACGGCCACTTCTGAAAGCTTCCTATTATGGCACTGTAACTGGTGTGGGTTCATTAAACTAAGCAGGTTGCAATACCATCTTTTCTTAATTTTGCACCAAACCAGCATGATGGCAAAATGTACTCTAGTGCTAGTGCCATGGAAGGAGATTTTTCAGAAAAAAAAATAAGGGAGTGGGTCAAGCATGCTCCTGAAATACATAAGGAATTAGCTATTTTAGTCTAAAAAGATTAACACAGTGTTTGGCAACCTTTCCCAGTTGTAAACTGGAAATGACCCATCCCGGGTCAGAGGCAGGCAGGAAGGTTAGTGCTAGGATGCACCAGCAGTCGGCACCCTCCCCCGTGGTGGCATGGGGAGCATGTCTGCAGCTGAAGCTCCCCCTCCCATCCTTCCCCCTGCTGCATGTTGCCAAAGCTCTGTCTGCAGGCTGGATTTGATTGCTCCATGGATCAGATTCATTTTGCAGGCCATAGATTGCTAACCCCTGGATTAACATCATGCCCAATCCTGTTTCCTTCCCTATTCAAAGCAGAGGCAAGGTTATGTGGGGGAAACGAAAGGCAGAGTGTGCAGATTCTGCACTAAGTTACTATTTTTGTGCCCCTCTCTTCCTCAAGGTGGGCACCCAGGGCTGCTGTCCTAGTCACCTGCCCACTCTTTAGTATTACTACTGCTACCACGACACCCAGGATGAGAAGAGGAGCCCATTCCAGGCAGGTCACAGAGCAAAGCTGCCTATATTTGTGACAGCTTTTGTTTGGACTTCACTGTATACTAACAGAGAACACTTTTTGACTTTCACTATGTTTATCAGATGTCTAATTGTAACTGCTAGTGAAATTTTCATGGGAGTTAGTAGCTGCAAAGACTTTTAAGGATCTGCACTCTAGACACAAGTAGGGCTTTTTAAATGATTATTAAAAATGGCGAAAAACTGATATAATTTAAATACAAGGTATGGGAGAGGAAAAACTCTCTTGCCCAAGATACCCTTACAAAAATATTAGAGGAGACAGAACAAATGACATATGTGAGGAGAAAATGCTGCAAGCATTACACACAAATCTTGACCACTCATTGGCTGGAAGCATGACAGCAACTCAAAGGAAAGAGGTGACTGGGGTAATGTCACAGCACAAGTATCTTGCCCAAAGAAGTTCACAGGCAGCCTTGGTTATAGGCTGGTCCCTCCCCACACCCTTCTGAGGGGACAGATAGCAATTAATATTTTTTCTTGGCTCCTTACCTGCTTCAATTGTTCAAGTTTGTCATCATCTTCAAGGAAGAAGGTTAGGTACATGTAAGACACATCAACATCACAGTTGCCCCCATACTTCCTGTGCTCTTCAATAGTATCTTTTCCTCCAGAGAAGGCATGTTTGTTGATCTAGAATAACATAATGGTTTGATGACCTAACTTTTCTCAAACGTTAATTACTATGCAATAAACACATATAACAAAAATCTACATTAAAGATCAGTTGAACGGCAAGTAAGAGCAGATTGTGTAGTTTTAAAAGGAAAGGCAAGAAGCCTGATTTTAATGAACAAGCTAAAGGGAGTTC
>NW_005842793.1:589311-593621 GCF_000455745.1 Alligator sinensis
AATGAGGATATACAGAGTCAGTACATAAGTCTTGTGTCTGGTTCAGTAGCAGACACAGTGCACCCCAGTTTTTGCTATGGATTTGCAAGTCCTTTTTTGGTACCGTTGCTGCTACTTGTTGGGAAAACCACGTTGGTTTTTGCAAAAAGAAAAACTCTTCATACAAACAACACGAAAGAGATTCAACCTCAATAAGAAATTAACTTTGATGGGAGAGGAACAGGCACAATTCAGAGCTATTACATTAGGAAAAGAATGTGTACATTTGGTAACCGTAGTAAATGCAAGGGGAAAAATAGCAGAGACACAAGGAGAGAAGTTGCAGATTCCATCCAGGAAGCGCACACACACCGCTGAAGCTTCCTTAGCCTGACGAAGGGTTTTTGAACCCGAAAGCTTGCTTAATAACTATTCTCCAACCATTTGGGTTGGTCTAATAAAAGATATCAAATTCACCCAAGGAACCTTGGTTGCAGATAATAAGAACATAAACATAAGAACATGCAAATTACCACTGACCGAGTCAGACCATAGGTCCATATTGCCCAGTGTCCTGTGTCACACAGTGGAAGAGTGTGGATGCTGAAAGGAAGAGTGCACTGGGTATGACTAGGGATGTTTTCCACTGTTCCTCTATCACTTGCACTCTTCAGCATTTAAGGTCTAGGAAGTTCTAATTCAGAGGCTGTATCCCTGATTCTCATGCTCCATAACTTACTGGTGCCCCTTTCCTCCAAGAATTTGCCCTCTTCCTTTCTGAATCCAGCTAAACTGTCAGCTTCCACAACATCTGGTGGCAACGAGTTCCACATTTTAATTATACTTTGTATGAAAAAGAACTTCCTTTTGTTAGTTTTAAACTTACTACCTACTGGTTTCATTTTATGACCCCATCACTTTACATTTATCTACATTGACATGCACCTGCCATTTATTGTTCCAGACCCTTCTGTAGTTTCTCATGGTCTGCCTTGGCCTTTAGCACTTTGAATAATTTTGTGTCATTGACAAATTTGGGCACCTCGCTACTCACCCTCTTTTCCAGATCATTTATGAATACATTTCATAGTTGGTAGGGTCAGAAAGGACATGAGCAGATCATCAAGTCCGACCCCCTGCCATGGCAGGAAAAAGTACTGGGGTCAAATGAATTATCAAGCCTCCTTTTAAAGACCCCTAAGGTAGGAGCCAGCACCACTTCCCTTGGAAGCTGGTTCCAGATCCTAGGCGCCCTGACTGTGAAGTAGGGCCTCCTGATGTCTAGCCTGAACCTACTCTCGGTCAAAGTATGGCCGTTATTCCTAGTTACTCCTGGGAATGCTTTGGGGAACGGGGTCTCTCCTGTTCCCTGCTGGTCCCCCTTGGTAAGTTTATAGATGGCCACTAGATCCCCTCAGCCTTCTCTTGTGGAGGCTGAACAGATTCAGGTCCCGTAGCCTCTCCTCGTAGGGCCTGCCCTGCTTCCCCCTGATCATGCGAGTGGCCCTCCTCTGGACCCCCTCAGTGCTGGCCACATCCTTCCTGAAGTGCGGTGCCCAGAACTGGATGCAGTACTCCAACTGCAGCCTGACCAATGTCGCATAGAGGGGGAGGATCACCTCCTTGGACCTGCTTGTGATGCATCTGTGGATACACGACAAGGCATGGTTAGCCTTCCTGACTGCGTTCTCACGTTGGCGGCCCATGTTCATTTTGGAATAATGACTCCAAGATCCTTTTCTGCCTCTGTGCTGCCAAGAAGGGAGTTCCCCAGCCTGCAGGTATGCTGCTGGTTCTTCCTCCCCAGGTGCAGTACCTTGCACTTGTCAGTATTGAATCCCATCCTATTCTCATCCATCCTCCCCGTGACCTGTCTAGATCTAGTTGTAGCCTGTCCCTCCCTTCTAGCATGCCCGCTTCTCCCCACACCTTAGTGTCATCCATGAATTTGAACAGGGTGCTTTTCACCCCCTTCGTCCAAGTCGCTGATGAAGATGTTGAACAGTGCAGGCCCAAGGACTGAGCCCTGGGGAACCCCACTGCCCACATCCCTCCAGGTCAAAAATGACCCATCCACCATCACTCTCTGGGTGCAGCCCTCCAGCTAACTTGCGGCGCATTTGACTGTGTAGGCATCGACACCACACTCGCCTAATTTTTTAATGAGAATGGGGTGAGAGACAATGTCGAAGGCCTTCCTAAAGTCCAGAAAGACTACGTCTACCATGACACCGGTGTCCAAGGATTTTGTGACCTGGTCATAGAAGGCTACCAGGTTGGTTTGACAGGACCTGCCTCTAATGAACCCATATTGGTTGCCCCTAAGCATGATCTTCCCTGCTGGTCCCTCGCAGATATGCTCCTGGATAATTTTCTCAAAGATCTTCCCCAGGACCAAGGTAAGACTAACAGGCCTATAGTTTCCTGGGTCCTCCTTTCTCCATTCTTTGAAAATGGGGACCACAACGGCCCTTTTCCAGTCCTCTGGCACCTTGCCAGAGCACCACAAATGCTGGTAAAGCTGTACCGGGGTCCCACAATGACCTCTGCCAATTCCCTCAGCACCCTGGGGTGGAGATCATCAGGACCTGCTGATTTGAACATGTCCAGTCCCACCAGGAGTTCCCTAACTCGGTCCTCTCTGACCCTGGGCCCGGCTATGCCTCTCTTGAGCCCGTCCGGAATCCCAGTGGGGGGATGTCCTGGTCCCTGCTCAGAAAAATGGAGGCAAAGAATTTGTTAAAGAGGTCAGCTTTATTGTCTGGTGTGACCACTAGATTTCCAAGCGTGTCCTGCAAGGGCCCCACATTACCCGGTGCCTTCTTTTTACTCCCTATGCATCTAAAAAAGGGACTTCTTGTTATCTTTGATCTGGGTCGCTAGTCCCAGTTCTGTCTCCGTCTTAGCCTTCCTAACAGCCCCCCTACAGTCTCGAGCAATGGAGGTATAAGCCTCCTTGGTGATGGCCCCTCCCTTCCATTGGGTGTATGCCTCCTTTTTAGCTTTAGAACGTTCTTGAATGCCTTTGGTGAGCCATGGGGGCTTTTGAGCACTCTTGCCCCCTTTGGTTCGTGTTGGGACTGACACCCATTGGGCTCAGAGGATTGTCTCCTTAAAGAACGAACACTCTTCTTGGACTCCCAACTCCCCTCCCCTCCGGGACCTCAGTGCCTTGCCAACTAATCTCCTTAACTCAATTAAATCAGCCCTCCGTTAAACAGCATTTGTTCCAACACAGATCCCTGGGGGTCCCTGCTGTTTACTTCTTTCCATCCTGAAAGCTGACCATTTATACTCCCTCTTTGCTTTCTATCTTTGAGGCAATCTCTAATCCACAAGTGGACATCTCCTGTAATCCCATGATTACCTCATTTAGTTAAGAGCTTCTGACAACAGATCTTGTGAAAGGCTTTTTGGAAGCCCAGATAGACTATGTCAACTGGACTGCCCCAGTTCACTTGCTTACTGACACCTTCAAAGAACTCTAGTATAGGGGTAGGCAATCCCCAGCAAGGGTGTCCGAGCGTGGCATGCAAAGACATTTTGCTTGGCACATGAGCCTTGACACAGACAGTGGGGAAAGGGCTGGGGTTGCACTCCTCAGTAAGGCAAACAATTTGAACCTGTTATCACAAGAGAATTTCCCTATTCCAAATCACACAAAATTCTACTCTAACTTTCCAATATCTTTTTCTGAGATGAACGGAACACACCATTGTTTTATAAAATGACAAAATATTTTCTATATTATACTTGACCCCATTTCTTATGTATCCTCACATTAGTTATTTTTAATAAAGTGCTTCTGCTTATTCAACAGAGGGTTTCATCGAGATGTCCACAACTTTCTCCTGAGTTTTATACTTTATTTATATGATTTACACGCTGCCCTTCAAGGCTCAAGGAGGCTTATGGCAAGGGAGACAGAACAGCAATTAAAAGAGTGTCTGGAATAAATAAAACAACAAAATCACAAATTAAAGCAGAGACCCACTGAAAAACATCTCTGCCTAGTTTTGGTTGATAAACACTTGCCCAAACAGAAAAGTCTTGGAACCCCTCATGAAAACTGATTCAGATCATTTAGTTCCTAGTAAAATTAATAAGTAGTCAAAGTTATTATTCTTTCATTTATTAACAGTGAATTTAATCTACCATAGTGTCACCATTTACCTCACTTGATTAGGTCCAGGCTTGACTAACCTAATATTGCATTATCTCATTGCTCACAAACTTCTTCCAGGTCATTAATCATCATCAGCTCTACCACAGAATCTCAAAGCAGCCCACTGTAAATCTTTTTGCCCCTGTAGAAATGTATCATTCATTCC
>NW_005842793.1:593652-626050 GCF_000455745.1 Alligator sinensis
CTGTCTCCTGGTTAGTTCACGATCCACAACAATGTCCACCTTTAGCTGCATTACTTCCTTGTTTCCTTAGTGGCCACTTTTTATATTTTTAAAATCTAAAGAAGCATCAGCTTGTTCCCCTTCACCTATTACTTCATTAATGCTCAAAGAATCCTAACAGACTGAACAAGGCATACATTTCCTTTGCACAAGCAGTGTGGGTTACACCTTTATACTGTGATATTCACAGTGGTTAGAACTATAGTTCTAGTTACTGTTTCAGCCAGTTTACTAAAACAGCTGATGTAGGCTGGTAGCATCCCAGAGGCTATTTAGAGAGCAGTAGTTAGTCTGAAGTCAGGTACAAGGCAGGGCAGGGTGGCACCTTAGCCTCCTTCTACATGTTACAGATACTGTACAATTGACTGGTTAACTGCACAATTACATTGAGACCAGCTACACATGTAAAGTAGCTATTACACCATAAAAAGCTCCAACTATAAAGTTAGACCTTGCAAATATGTACTAACTTTATAGCTGGTTGCTATCCAGCTTTAAATTTGCATGTGTAGCAGAGTCTGCCCCTGCAGCTGGGAGCCCCATCAGCTGACTGGGCTTTCAGCTGTAGGGGTGCACCAGGCGCAGCTGGGGCTGGGAGTCCCGCAGCTGATGGGACTCTCCCACCAAACAGTGCCCCAGCTGTGGCATGGCAGGAGGCCCCATGTATGGATCATGCTTCAGTTCTGTCACACCTTTACTTGAAAGCCCAGAGGGGCTCACAGGTTCAGACAGCCATAAGCTTTCATTGGTGACAGCCTAATTTGTCAGCTAGTGGACGATATTGGTTACTCACCAAAAGAATGGAGGGAAAATGACCAATGTTGTATTTGGAAGAGCATAATCTAGTGTAAACCTTTGTTTAAAAAACCAAACAAAACCAAACAACCTCCACCTAACTGTACAGCACTGCAAACTGACACCCACACCACACAAATGCAAGACCCCATCAACAGTGAGTTACAATTGTATTTCTTAAATACTACTTATTCCTACCAGTTCACATGCAAGACACTGGTTCTTCAGTGTGGAAAAGTCTGATCAGTGCACTCCACGATAGCTTGATAACCATGTTAGGGATGCTCCCTAGTCATCTACCAGACGAAGAGATTTTCCTCCTCTTTTGAGTGACAGCAACCCTTCCCTAATCACAGGCTGTATACTTTACCATTAAACCCTCCATTAAGTGCTAACTTTAGGCATAAAAAGAACACCTGCTTACACGTTAGCAAGTCAAGAGTCTCTCGCAGCCAGAGTCCCAGAAGCAGGTTTCCCCGTCTAACTTGTAATGTTTCCAGAACATTCTAAGGATGACTCATTCCCAGAGCAAATCTACATCACAGGGGCACACCTTGCCTAATCCAGTCTACTACCACCAGCAACCTTTCCTTTAGGATTAACAGAAGTTATGGAAATATGCCTGGTCAGGAGGAAATGCCCGTTTCAATATCAAGGCAGAAGTTAATGTAATATTTCTGTTCATAAGCTAATTAGCTGGAGGAGTCTGCAGCAAAGGCAGATCCATTGAGAGCAGCAGTAAAAGCTGGGCTTGCCTAGCAACCGGCACTGGGTAACACATGGTGTTTGGTACAGTGCGGTATCAATAGAGAACAAGAGCTGCTAATTTAATATACATCACAGATTGTCAGTCTTTACAACTATGGAAACTGCTGAGTATTTTTAGAGGCAAAGAATCAACAGAACTTATTCTTATGCCAGAGCTCTGCAGACACCAGAGGAACCAACCGGATGTTTAGTACATTAAACCTTACTCTGGTAGTCTAGCTGGCAGGGCGAAAGAGTCTATGAGGTCAGTTACATTTGTACGACTCAGTCCATTCCTGAACGTAGGATGAACTGTTCAAGGAAAGAGGATATGGCCAGGTATGAATCGATAGCCATACAACAACAACAGATTCTTTTGTTACCCTGAAGAAATCTACCCTTCTTAACAGTGCTGTACATGTTCAATAAATGAACACATTCTTACCTTCGTCTTGATTTGCTTGGGTGTGTCAGTGAGGAAGATGGAAGAGTTGGGATCACTGGCACTCATTTTTGTCTGAGCTCCTTGCAGGGCTGGGAAAAAGACTGAGTGCAGTAATGCTGGTTTTGGGTATCCAAGTCTAGGTGCTACATCTCGGGTCATTCTGAAATAAGGATCCTGGAACAATCACCAATAAAACTGAATATACCCAGTTGAAAACTGCTTGATTACTCCTGACCTAGTTCAGCTCCAAAGTACTAATCTTCTGGCAGGATATTCCCTATTCAGTTACCAGTTCCCTTAGGCAGCCAACCTACCCTGAAAAAATCCCTCTCTGCATCTCTGTAGTCTCTTTGTGGACTCATGTCATAAACACTCAATACATTTATTTTAAAAGAAGCTGTGTTATGTCCTCAGTAACTGTGAAAGCCATACATTGGATGGCTCAGACAAGAGTTGGCCACCTATCAACAGGGGCTGGCAGCTGGACTGCAAGCTTCCACAGGCAAAGAATCTGATCTAGAGCACTGAGCACTCTCCCAGCACTGAGTTAATAGTGCTTTTTTACAAGCCATGTCAGGAGCTGACACAACTATGGTGACAATACAGTATGGATGGAATGCAATGGTTTAGTTCAGGGCTGTCTAACAGGTGACCCAGGGGCTACATGTGGTCCTTGAGGAGTTAACTTGCAGCCCCTGGGCTCCTACCCAGCTGTTTGCTCCCCCCGCTGCTCCAGTTGCAGTAACAGTAGAGGCATCCAGGCTCCCCCTCCCTCCTCCTGTTTCGGTTTCCTGAAGTGCAGTGCAGGCTGTAGCGCCCTGAGAGCTGGCAGCCTGGGATGTCTGAGGTACGGTACAGCTGGGGAGCTGAGGGGGAGGCCAGGGTGTCTGTGTGCACAGTGCAGCAGAGGGGGCAGTGGCCATCTGTAGCCCCCAGACACTTACAAGTTGGGGGCTGCTTACAGTCCTGCTTTAGTTCATACATCTCCCAGTGGCTGTTCCCAGAGGAGGTAAAGCCCTGTAGCTTATAGCATTCAAATGGTAAAAATCTATTGTTTGGATGGTAAAGGCTGGGGATTTGATCCTTCAAAGAAGGCCATGGTGCCTGACTAGGTGGGCACAACACATGCCTACACCTATACACTACAGGAATTGAGCTGAGATCACGATGGATTAAATACTTAATAGGAACATGTACTAACTAGTAAGGTGTGTACTCTTGGCTGAAGGGCTTTTGTTTTTACTGGACATAGTGTAAGGCCCTTCCACTTTCTCACATGTCTGCCTAAGGAAGTTGCTTGTGGAAAGAAAGTTTTGTAAATGCATTCATGCCCCTGCAGAGAGGTCTGATGTGTGCATTAAAAAAACCCCACACACCCCTTAAAATAAAGCTGATGCATAATAAGATGATTTCTCACTTGATCAATGGCACATGGAATAAGACACTGAATGTCCTCCTTGCCCTTGAAAATCTGTGGGAATGTTGAGCTGAAGGACGGAGCAGCTTGAATAGCAGGAAAACTGATCTTTCCTAGAAAAGAAGACATTTTGGAAGATTCTGATTTGCCCTTGCCAGTGCACTATCACCCAGGATGCATAATCAATTAATACTAAAGTAAGTTAACTCTAACAAAGTTCACTGGCATCTATAAACTAATGATGGTGGATGTCAGGAAGGGTAATGAAAAGGACTAGATTACTCTAGGCATTTGGAGACAGGCTACTGGGCTAGATGGACCACTGGTCTGACCTACTATGACACTTCTGATATCCTTAACAAGACATACAACTACACAGAAACAATTAATTTAGTTCAATATCTGAAATACATATTAATTCCATATTGCTCAGATACTGAACTGACTGAGAAAGAGAGAGAAGCTCTTGTATGGGATGTTTTGGATAGGGATATTTCTGCCTTGAGTCCCTTCCAGTCCTACTTTTAGGCAATTCTTTATGTAAAATATTGAACTGAATTTTATTTATTAATATATAAATACATATAAATATATATAGAGAGAATATATCATAGAAAAGTAGGGATGGAAAGGACTTACAAGAGAAATATTTTTACTGAAACCATTCCAATGCTAATAGTAGTAAAATAAATAATTATTCTCTACACTTAAGCTTATCACACAAACTTAGATAAATTCTGTATTTAATACTTCATTGCCATTAAGACAGCAGCAGTATTTATATTGCAAAAAAAAAAATTGATAGCTGTAATTTGGCTTGAAGGACACCAGTTTAAAATATTAACATTGTGCTTTCCTTCTCAGCCTTTTAATGAGCGCAGATCCTAGTCTGTTTACATAACCAAGTTGCCTTTGACTCAAAAAATGTGCAAAAAAGCTGTAATTTCTAGCAGTTCATATTCACAATCTTACCAATGCAATCGCTATCTGTAAAGCCAAAGATTCCTTTCACTTGGTTAAACGTAACATGCTTTTGGATCTTTACAATGTTTTTGTAGAATCCAGGACTCATTCTGTAAGGCAAAAAGAAAAGACAAATTAATAGCAAAATATAGTTTCCCTCTTCAACTTTTTCTAATATCATTTCTGTAATAAAACTGACACAATGCAGGTGAGCTGTTACTCCACCTGAGCAGTACTGCTTTATGACACATTCTGGATAGTTATACTTTTTGTTAAAAAAAAGATTATTTTACATTTTCTTATTGAAGCTACCATATACTTTGTAGATGGGGCTCATCAAAAGCTTTTTTATGAAAATTGGTTTTACTGGTGGAAGATTGAGGTTTCCTAAATATGAAACTTCTCACAATCAGTAGTTGCTGTACTCTGAAAACATAACCTTTTTGTCAAAAAAACAAATGCCTGGAAACAAAAATATTCTGACTTGCAAATGATGCTGGGGTGATGCTCATGGGAGCTGAAATGGTGTCAGATCCCCATTTCCCTCTCTAGGCCAGGGCACTTTGAACTGAAATCTTCCATAATATTCTATGGCCAGATACCACCAAGATACTGCAATTGGGCTCTCTTAGAAAGGAGACCATGGGAGATGTATTTGAACTAGGGAGTTTGGCCTACAGAGAATAGGAGTGGGATGCACTTGACTATGATCCCATTAGACAGCATTTCTAAATCAGCATTTCTAACACCATTTCTAAATCAAAACAGTTGTTTTTTGAATTTCTGCTGAAAAGCTGAATTTTTCATGGGAGGCTGTTGTTTCAGTTGGTTACGGATGGGCAGCTCCTATGCTACAGCTAAATTTTGTAGAGCTATTCCATGTGTTGTCAACCCCAGAAATAATTCCAGTGCAAATGGAACCTGTAGTTATCACTGAATGGAAGTAAAATGGCAGAGAATATTTCTTCATCAGGATGACATCTTTGCAAATTCCTTGTACTACAAGGAAAAACAAATATGGTTTCTTTCTCTTTCAGGGAAGCAAGCATTGGGAACACTAGAGAAAACCTCCATAACTTTCCTCCAAAGAGCTAACCTCCCCTGAATTATTGAGGTTATAAGCATGACTAAAAACCTCTCTATCTGAACACCTAATCGACCTTCCTCTTCCAAGTGCCAATGATATGTTATGGGTCTACTAAGAACAGTTTTTGAAAAACAGATAAAAACTTCTGGGGGAAGGATAAAGAAAACCCAAACACTAACAACTTTCAAGGCTAACCCTACAGTCTTTTCTTAGCCAAGACCTCCTATTAAAATTGCAAGGGGCTTTGCAAGAGTAGTACTGATCAAACCTAGTATTACTGACCCCACCTCCCTGCAAAAGAATCTGAAGTTGGCTGGGCTGTTACACAAAACAATATACCTGATACAAACATATTAGCACACAACTCATTTATGTACTTGGAGGTTCTTATTACTGTGACCCTCCTTCTCTCCTCTCTTTGCAAACTCTTCAGGCAGGAATTGTGCTTTCTTGTATATTTTTATGCCTATTAGACAATGTAACCTTGATCCCAATTAGGGCCTTAAACTGTCACATAAATATAACAACATGGTGCTGTACAAGACGGAATGAGTCAAGGTCCCTGTCTCAAGGTTTCTGCAGTCCAGTTGGTACAGAATTGGATCTAAGCCGTACAGACGCTGCAGAACACATGAAGGTCTGATTATCATAGCTGTAGGGATACCTGCTGCCTATTCCAATTGTTTCTTTCTTCTGTTACTTCAAAATTCTTACCATTTTATTTTTGCTTGGAAGTTACATTTGCTGTAGTCTGTGTGTGGCATAGGAAATTTAGATACAAGTTTGGGAGTATGAGACAATGCCCTAGAGTCTTCCCTTTTTCCGCTTCCCTATTATTAGTTTTTACGGCATTAGAGGGAAGGGGAAAACATTGCTCATAATTTTCTCATGCTTATTCACTTTGCTCATCTTTACTTACTTAAGTAGCTCCTACTCATGCTGACTTGAGTAGGACAGCCATAAGAGTAACAAATACTCACAGAGTAAAAGATTTCAAGATCAGGCCTAATATGCTCTAAGATAACATTTCCTCTCCTCAGTTTGCAGGAAAAGGGAGAGGAATATTACTGAGGGGTGTGTATATATAAGAATGGGGGCACTCTGGAGAATTTTTCTGGGTTTTTGTTGTTGTTAAAATATAAAATATTTTAAAAACTGATTTTTATAAAATGAAAGAAAGAACCATAATAAATGTAAAATGAAAAATATATAGGACCAGTACTTCTATACCAGAACTGACTTGAATCTCTGGGTCAGAAGATCTCTGATATTTAATACTGATCACAGGGACTTAGGAAAGTAGGGCTGTAAGGGACCTTACAAGGTTTAATGCAGGGTAAGTATATAGGCTTATTAAAAAAAAAGAGCTCCAAAAATATATATCTGCTCCCTGATCGTAAAGTTTTGCAACTTTAATCTTTCCAGGGAACTGGAATTAATGGACAGTCAGGTATTAGCTTATACCTTCAGGGCCATTTGGCAATACTGGCAGATGCATGAGAACATGTAGCAATACCGCAGCTTCAGCAACTGCCATTCAGCAGACGTTGGTGCTATTTTTGCTTAAGACTGAGACAGATCTCAAAATATACACTGTGTTTGCACATGTACATGGGTAGAACTTGCAACCACACTTGTGGTCTAACTCTGCTGCCACTGGTCTCCATTAAAGTTTTATTGAGAATACAAATGGAAGCAAACAGGTGAACACTGAGGATGTTTGAAAATCCAACCCTAGATGTTCACAGAAATATGGCAGGCAGGCATGAACAAGTTAGAAGAAATTCAAAGCCTTATCAGGAAGTCTTTAAACTTAGGCAGTTTGGAACATCTCAGAGGCACTGTCCTCTTGCATACTACTGAAAATGTATTTAATGGCATAAAAACAAAAATCAATATACAATCATTGAGGTCTTATGCCCTCACATAGGAAACACATACTTAAGTTGGTAAAGATTTGCAAAATTAAGTCCCATAAAAGCAAATTCTTTTTAATGAGTTAAGAACCAATGCCATGTGGGGATACAAAAGGTTAAGTGCTGTCTCTAAAGCGTTCTTCCCCATTCTGAAGTCTTCCTGGAAGCTTTTTCTCGTCACCCATGTGAGAAAGTAAAGCCTACAACTTAATTTTCAAACTCTATTATAGATCAGGCAGTTACAATAAGCTGCTTATTTTTAAATTGCAAGAATCTTGTGAGCTTCTATTAGCAGTGCACCCCCTACTGGAAATCAAAGTGGTAACCTTCTTGTTATACTTCAATAAGAGGTGTTTGACAAGTTACTTGTATTCCCTAAAAAAAGCAGAAAAGTTATATCAAGCTAAGGACATCGGTAAGGTTTTGATCCCAAATAATCAAGTTTCAGTCCTAAGGTTACCAGTGTAAGCCATACATGCATTGTAGACTGTGTGCAACATGTGCCGTGTGTAACACAGGCTGACAAGTCTGTGAGTGGGCATGAGAGTGAGACAGTCAGTGTTGAAATCTTTAAGGGAATCACAGAAAAGTGTTGCACTTATTCTGTGTTAGGCTCAGGGCAACCTAGGGAGTATTCCCCCTAGATTAGTGAGCTTAATGGCAGACTCTGTGAGCAAAAAAAAAAAAAAGAGTCAAGAGTTGGAGAAGTGGGTTGTAGACAAAGCCACTCCAAGTTTCTGGGATAAGGACACATTCTGTGGACTGGATCCATTTGTGCAGTTGTGCAACCAGTGGTCTTCCCTGGATAGTCTCCAGACATAAACCCTGGGTGAATAAAAAGGCAAAGAAGTGAGATGCCCTCCAGGGGCTGTTGATTGCATGTAAAGCTTTAACTAAATAAATGGAGCATTTACAGAATGCAGAGGATGACGCAGAGAAACTGTGGCAAGAGGTAGCGGTCTTAAAGGCACAAATTAATGCATTACAAGGCATGTCCTTAAACGACAAAGTAGAAATTACAAAGTTAAAAAAACAAGTGGAAGCTTTATAAAACCAAAAAGAAGGAAGCAGATAAAGAAACAGCATTGTGGAAATAGAAAGGACAGGATCCACAAGAAGCTGTGCGAGAGGTCTTGAAACATTCTCCAAATTTAGCTAGGTCTGACCACAGTCAATGACACCAGAAGATAAGAGAGTTGGAAGCTAAATTAGGAGTGTCAGAGGAAATTGTGGCAGAGATACAAGGCTGGGGGGAGACATGTGGGGGGACATCTAGGAGAAGATGGGCCTAGTGAAAATGAGTTAGAAGACTGGGATGACAATTGCCCAAATCTATATCTTCCCTATTACAATTACGACTTCAATCACTGGGGTGACCCTCCCTATTGACCATCCTCGTTTCCCCATTGAGAAGGGAGTTGTAAAGGTTAAGCGATGGCTTGATGCCTGCCAGGGGCCTATGGCCCCTATTGCTGAAAAGGGTCTTCAAGGGTGCCTATACATGTGCTCCGACATGTTCTAATTAGTTGTTGGAGCAGACTCCATTAATTAGAATGTTCCAGTGCGCCTCACTGTTATGTGTACTCAGCCTCCTGCACATCAAAATGGCTTTAACTAAAACTTGTTGAACGACCATATATAACTGTCTTGCATAAGGCAGTCAACCAACAAGGTCAGGATACCTTTAATTTTAATGGCGATCAGAAGAACCCGAGCAGTGCATAGGATTACCCCCCTCACCATGCAATGACGGGGAAAAAAAATAAGGCTCTCAGAGCATTGGTGGGTGAAAGGTCCATCCAATGAGATGCAACCCAGAATTCTCAAAGACGAATGGGTTCAATATCTTGTAAAGTCAACTGCAATAGTTAACAGGCAAGTGGCTGTAACCCTAAAAGCAAATATAAAAAAAATGGACAGGAGAATAGGACCTTTACTACCTCCCCAGAAATGAGAAGTAGGAGAGCATGTAATATATAGGTTGTTTAAAGAGAAGGATCACTCACTAAGTCTTTTATGGACAGGGCCCGTTAGGATTGTAAACAAGACTAGTGTCACAGTGCATCAAGTGGAAATCCAAAAAAATAAGCAACCTATACATGAAGGCATGGAGAGACCAATAACAGGAGCAATAAGCTCTTCTTCTTTGTCTTTCAGGGACAACAGTAGTAAGATACAGATCCTCCTGATGATAATTGAAGCAGCAAAACTGTTCAGCTTAGACCAGATGCAGCAGGTGGCAGGGATGATTGTGTCAAGGCCCGTGTCAACAAAAACGTGTGCAATTGACATAATAGCTAGCACATATCTACTGAAAGTCACGGGCAACGTGTCTCTATGTTGTAATATAATGACAGCATGAGATCACACTGGACACTGAAGGTGAAATCTTCAGCTATTAGCCCCATGTTGGTGGTACAATATACTGAAAACTTTATTATAGTTAGCAACTTTACAAAGGGAAAACATTCAAGTAAAACCATAACCTATTTGGGAAACTATCAATGTGTTCTACAAACCAGTGATGGACAACAGGTGATGGGACAATGGGCTAAGGTGTTTCATAGAATCTAGAAAATTAGGGTTGGAAGGATCTCTGGAGGTCATCTAGTCCAACCCCCTGCTCAAAGCAGGCCCGTCTCCAACTAGATCATCCTAGCCAAAGCTTTGTCTAGCCGGGTCTTGAAAACCTCCAAGGATGGAGCTCCCACCTCTCTGGGTAACCTGTTCCAGTGTTTTACTAGCCTCCTAGTGAGAACATTCTTAATATCTAATGTAAACTTTCCTTGCTGCAACTTGAGACCATTGTTCCTTGTTCTGTCATCTGCCACCACTGAGAACAGTCTAGCTCCAAATAGTTTCCCCTGGTTCCAAAGCAAGATCTTATTTTCAAAGAAATTAGTTTTGGCAACCTCAGTAGTTTGAGACAAACTGTAACAAATTATACATTTGTGATGTTACATGTATATATGAATGTAATTAGTTTTAATGTTAGTAACATTAACAGCTCTTGTAAAAGGTTTATGCAAAAAAACGAAAGGTTTAATCAATGCTTAACGTTAATTATGCCAAATTATTTTCAGGGACCACAATCCGAACATAAGCAAAAAATGAAAAAAAGGATTTAGAAGCGCTACTGGAAGAAGTAGAAACTGCTGATGTGACCCTTAATTCTACAAATGTAAAAATTCTGGCTAATACATTAATCACAGCAACAGGTACAATAGGGGAGTTGAGGAGCCCCATGTCTAGCTCCATGATACATACCAACATGATTATTAATCTAACAAAAACAGAAGTAAGACAACTGGGAAAATTGTTAATAAAAAAAGTTAAGAAAACAATTAACATGATAGAAAAAACCACAATTAACATGATAGAGAAAACTGCAAAAGCAGTGGCATGTACCCAAGCATAATCTTTGTTAAATCAAATGTAAATGCAATTAATTAAAGATGTAATACTGGGCAGAGTTGAAGCAGAATGAATGGAGATTTGCGAAAAGCATATAAAAACTGGCAGGAAAAATGGGCTTCATGGTAAATAATGGTGAATGGTACCATAAAACAAGGGGAATGGGACTTAGGGCAAGTATGTTAGAAATAAACAGTGGAACCCTAAGAAATATTTATTAAATTAAGTCTCCCAATGTTCCTAATGGAAAAGGGCATACCATCAAATGGGTTCCACCACCCCAATGAGTTACAAAGGATGGACTGTTTGTTAATCTAAAGTACTGTCGATTGTAAGGGGCAGGGTATATATATGCCCCATAAGCATAGAAACCAATTGCAAAATTAGGACTAAAGTGTAAACAGAAAATATTATGATGGTGAAAGTAAAATGGATGCCATGGGAGGAAACACTGTAAGTGTGGTAGAAAAATGCCATGATGAATATAAACGGGATATTCTCACCCCTAATCACTGTGTAGTAGCATGTTAGAATAATGTAACCACATTACTAACTGGTAATGGTATCAGTTGAAAAGCCTCTCCCATCCATGGCCCAAATAACGTTCAGCTATTAGATAAAAGCGCCAAAAAGTCCCGTTGAAGTACCTGATGTATACAGATGTTGGGTGAACCAGGTCAAACTAACAAGCTGCCTCTTCTGGGCATGCGCCGTGCTTGGCACGGGGGGCATAAAGCACTGTTTTCTTTTTGTTTTTCCTATGTCTGTAAGCAGGCCCAGATAGTAAGAACATTCTCATTAAAAGCAAAGTTCTGTTACGTGGCACAAAAAATTGTCTCATAGGTTTCAAATCCAGTCACAAAGCTGTGCTTATGTTGCTGGCTGTTGAAAGTACACAGAAAATACTTTAAAACGTTTGATCATGGGTCATGAAATTTTTATAAACTTACCCCAAGTAGTCAAGATCAGAAAAGATGAAGGTTTTATTGATGTCAAAACCACAGGCTATGATATCCTTTGCATTCTCTATAGCATATTCATAAGCTTTCTCAACCGTCAGATCTTTCCAAAGGTACTTCTCATCATCAGTCAACTGTATAACCAAAGGAATATCAAATACTTCTTGCAGCCACCTATTCAAAGTTAAAAAAATATTTTAAGATAACTTACAGTGAATAGGTTGTAAATTCAGAGAAAAAAATTAAGAGGTTTGAATCTCTACCTCTATGTACATTATTCAGTCATTGATGCTTTCACTAAACCATTGCAAAAAGTCTATCAAGTCAGAACACACAGAGACCCCCTCACCCTCTCTCAGAACTACTCTTTCACACACATTTTGCACAGAACATAAATGGTTACTCAGGCAGAACTGAAATGAAGCTAGGTTTCTATGGTCACATTAGTGGCCTCACTGTATTTGTTGTCATTCAGGAACATAAGTCTGAAAGGAATTTTGTGAGTCTTCAAGCTGAGTTCCCAGCTACTGTTGGTACCATGTCATGCAAACTATTACATAAACTTGCTGAGTTGGCATACACTTATTTTACAGGAAAAAGAACAACGAATAATATTTACCTGACACATGGGAAAGTTACAGTGGGTGCTGGGACTGTAAAATATTTACTTTACCGAATGTGACCTTAATATTTCAGTAACAGATTTTTATGTTTGCTCTTATATTTAACTGAAATAAACAATTCTTGGTTGTGATGTACTGTTCAAATGTTAAATGCAATTCAATATGTCACTAGATGAAAACCAAATGTTCTTGTTCAATATGAAGTACATAACATAGTGGCTCAAGCTACTTACTTTGTGAAGATAAATGGGATCAAATGACCAACATGCAATGCCTCAGAAGAGGGGCCTCTACCAGTATAAAGGTAAAAGGGCTTCTTATTTTCATATGCATCAAGAATTTGGTTCATATCTCTAAAGAAAATAAAAAAAGAGGCAACACGATGTGACTTTTAAAGAAGCTGAGCAACAAGGATAAATGAATGAATTCTAGAAGGACAACTGTAAGAGAAAGTAACATCTTGGATTTGAAGAGTGAAAGCTTCTGACTGCCAAATGTATTCACATATAAAATTGAGCAAATTAACACTCTATTATTAGCATACTTAAAAGGAGTTACCTAAAGAAAAAAAAGAAAAGAAAAGTTGTGCTTGCCTAAACCTCAGAGAGAACATATAAATAGGTTAAAAAAAGTAAAGCCAGAATTATTTAATAATAGAAAATGTGGCATTTATACTATGACATTGGATGGGAGGCACTGGTTGTCCACTGGATTCCAACAGTGTTGACCAGTGGTTCTTAATCTTTTTGGACTTAAGGCCCCCACTATGGATTCCCATTTGAAATATCTGGGTTTGTCTTGTGAGTCATGTGCAAGTCTTTGCACACTTACTAGTACTAATATTGCGTGGCACCCTTGAATCTGTGTACAGCCTCAAGGAAACCAACAGACACTTTACATGAGCACAGAGAGGTCTATGTCGTTAACTACTGATTGAGGAATGGGCCTAAGCATGACTAGAACTAGACAATACCTAACACTTGAAAATTTTCCTGCTTGAATCAACAACTTGTATCTATCTGCCTTCCCTTGCACCTTGCTCCCAAAAAATTTGATTGCATCGAGAAATAAGATGTTATTTCCAGGAACAAAGGATAACTTTAAAAAGGACTTAGATGTGGGATTCAAGGGATTTTATTTCTGGAGATGAGCTGCAATACTCCTATAGATGCTGAATGTGAGGAACTGAAGCAAGTAGAAAGTGCTGACTCATACCGTATGACAAACAGCTTTTGAATCCTCCCCCTCAGTTATTTATACGGGGTTATAACATTTCCTGTGCTGCCCACACATTCATTAAGGCCACCTTTGCAAAAGCGAGTCATGCAATAGCCATAAATATAACTGCTAGTTGCATCATTTAATATATAAAGATGTGATGCTTTACAGAAAGCTTTTAATATTTTAGTGCTAGACTTTAAGAGAAAATGACATTCCAAAACTACTTGAGTTCTCTAGACTTAATATTTTAATACAAACTGTTTCTTGTTAAACTAGTGACATGATAGAATATTTTTCTGCTTAACACAACAGCATTTATTTGCTATTTTCTATGCTATTGATTCATGCATGTTATAAAAACAGTGGTGCTTATAATACAAGGTGGAAGGAAGGCATCACAGTGAAATAGCAAAGACTCCCATTGTGCATTCCCCAAATTTTCCCTACTTGCTTTGAATTAATGGTGAAATATTCTAAATCAATGCATATATTCTGAAAGAAATTAACTAGGCTTTGGGGGCAAAATTTTGCTCTCAGTTAGGATGGTGTAAGTCTGGAGTAACAAGCATGATTTCAAGCATGTTCAATTGGGTTTACATTTGTAACGTGACAGCACAGCATGGCTTTCTACTGGACACAGGTTGCTCCCACTACATGGACAGGTGCTGTATATATCCTGATTTGCACACAGTCCTTGTCTTTTAAAGTTCTACACTGGTAAGAAAACTCACTCACCTATGAGAAAAAAAGATGCCTCTGCGTAGAAAGTGGTGAGGTTTTTGCCCAGTTACTCTTTCTATTCGACTGATCAGCTCTTTGTCAATTTTACTGCTGCCAAACCGAACTGCAATAAAAATTGCATAATTTATATATGTTGCTAGCTGAAGTGCTCTATAGACTTAAACAGAATATATTCCTTAGGCACTAAACTGAAGACATCTAAAACAACATTACAAAGCAGGAAAAATTTGGGTCATAGTTAATTACTATGTTCAGAAAATTTGCAAACAGCTGCTCACCCTTGTCACAGTATGTGAGCACCTCTGACCCCTCCTAGCCTTGTAGGATCACCTTTATGATCTCTGGCAGAATCATTCAATTCTTTCACTCTCAGACCGGGACCTAGATACAGTCCCCTGGTCCCAACTGTGACTACCACAGCAGGGCATTCTTTCCAGGTGGAAACCAATGACTGATTGTTTACGTACTGTATTAACCTCCTTAAGATAGAGCAAGACAAAGTATTTTAGAGAAAACATCCCTTTAAAATCAATAAGGAAGTCACTTCAGGAATGGCTGCTGTGTAGTTCTACAGCTCCCTTCCTTACCTCCCAAAGCTTATAGCCAGCCATAAGCATTCAAACTGTTCTCTTTGCCTTTCATACCTCAGAAGGATAAAGTCCTTTGCTTTTATTTTGATACCATTATGGAAGCTCCAGCTTGACCGGATTCTCTACAAAAACATAGAGATTGAAACTGTCTGACAGCACTGCTGAAACCAAGATAGCTGAGTGAGCAAAGACAGTCTAGACCTCAAGGATTAGAATAAATACGACCCTTCCTAAAACCAGTATCAGGAGAGCAGATTCTTTGAGAAAAGTATTCAAGGATGTATCAGACATCAAAAACATTAAGGCACGTTAACAGCTGTTTGGGTTTGACATCAAGAAAACGGAAACTAACAGCAAGTTCTCGTTTCGAGAAGACAATATAAATACCCTGAATGCAACCTGAGAAGTCTACAGAACAACTGCAGGACAATGTTAATGATCTCGTGAGAAATCATCTGAGACTAGCGCATCTCCAGAGGTAGAAGAAAAAAAGGGCATCACTGGGAATTTTAACCAGATTAATTTTAACCACTGCTCATCCTTCCATCTCTTCCTCTCACCGTAATTTAAAGACAGGGAGAACAAATTGCTTCTTTCTACCAAAGCCCTAGGCCATAATTGTAAAATTGATAATATATAATCTTACAAAGCTTATCCTTTCAGAAGTCTGCCACCTTAAAAAACAATTAAAAAAAAACACACCCATATGGACACAGAAGGGACATAGGATGATGTTTATCAGATTATACCAAGAAGTGGTAGAAATAAAGGTTAAGGTCTTAGTTAAAAAATTGAGTTTGAATTATTTTATTTCCTCTTCTGTCACTTTTAAATGTAAAGATGAGGACAATAGGCACAGCTTTATGCCTCCTGTGAGGGTCTTTAAAGTATTTTAACAATTCAGCTACCAGTATAGAAACTCAACTCAAACTTAAAGTCCAGCTGCCAATCCCGCTGGGAAAACTCACTTGTTTTCAGTTCCCCCATGCTTTCAGTTTCCTTTCTTTAGATCTCCTTGATTATACCAGTGGTGGGAGCCAAATGAAGAGGAAAGGAGTGGTGAAGAACTGATTTCTGGTTAAACTCTGCCCTTTTCCCAGAGACAGGATAAACCTGCTTGTTTCTGTACCCACAGTTACCAGGTCAGAGTGCCTACAATACTGGCATGCCTGTCTTGCCAGGGGTTATCCCTTTCTCTTAATGCGTCTAGGTTGCCAGCAGCACAGCCACCTCTGAGATGACTCCAAGCCAAATGATTAACTGAACTTGGGGGGACTTTTCATGTTCACAATCAAAATCATTCAGTAGGGAAGTGGAATTTTTCCCCTGTTTAATGGCAGTTTAAATCATACCTTAGCACCACCCAAGTCAGCCAGCTAGTATCCTTTACACTCCTCTGCTTAATTCTGCCCATATCCCAAATTCCAAACAGCAACTAATTTGGAGATTCTTTGTTGAAGAAAATCTTCATTCTCTCCTAATATATATCCTTCTACTTAGTCAGTTTAGCTATATTTAGTCAGGTTTACCTGCTGTTTATGTCATAAAGCACCAGGAAAAAGAAAAGCATTTTTAAAACATGACCATGCAAAACTTAAAACTAGCAACAGGAGTCATGGGTAAAGTGCACTGGGCCAAAAGTATTCTGTATTAGTTTAATGGCTGCAGCAAGTTTTAAAAAACAATCCAATTGGGAATTTTTAAAAATGGGGACATAACACTTGCCATAACTTTTGTGCTACAGGTATAAGCCATGCAAAAGTATCCTTTAAAAAAAAAAAAAAAAGAAAAGGAATTCAGCATAAGATAAAACAAAAATCACAAAGAAGAGAGCAATCTATGGACAGTTTCAGCTTAACAATCAATTCTTTAAAAATTTGTTAGTGTAAAAAGACAGGGTATAATGGAAGCTAGTTTGCAACTAATTATAACGGTCCCTATGAGCAGTCCCCATTATTATACACAGTAATAGCTTCATGGAAGTTCTGTAATTGGAAATGGTCATATTATTAGTTGGACATGCTAACAACACATGAAACTTATGTTTCAAAATGAGAGGATATAACAAAACCTTTGAAAAAGTGTTAGTTTTTAGAATCATTTTACAAAAGTTACGTTTAGAACACTGAATTTATAGTATGAGAGTATATACCTATGAGTTTGTCATAGTCTACGCCTTTTGCACTGGATGTCTGCACTGTCCATGGATCCACAAAATCATCATCTTCTGTAATAGCTGGGGCATTATTTATTGGTGTGAAATCTGTTGGAGGTGAACCAGCTTTGTAATCTTGTCCTGTTGTTGCTTTATACATCAGTTTTAATGACAATAGTAACTTCACAGCTGTGTCAATTTCATCCTGAATAAAGGAAAGTTTTCAAATTTAGTAGACTTCAGTGAAGGTTTTCCACCAACACAGACACTTACACACATACACCCTGACACACCCCCTTCAATGGGACTATATGCATTTAAGTTAACTTTTTGCTTATGTATCTGCAGGATGAAGGACCAAGAAGGGGGAAATGGAAATGATGAGAGTTTCTGAGCATTTTCCACACACAAATGATAAAAACTTACTAACTTTGGGCAAGTTGCTTAACCCTCTCTGTGCCTTGGTTTTCCATTTATAAAACAAGAACAAGGATATTTACCTACCTTGAAGGGACTGATGAAATTATTAGATATAATAACAAAATTAATAATAACAAAATTATTAGATATGCGTGGATGATAATGCTTCAGGATATTATGCTAAAAATACTCTTGCAGTGGTTCACCTTAAAACATGAATTCATTTTTCTTTGCAAGTGATCTTGGTGAACCTAAATGACTTCTTTATGACTTACCTAGTTATGTTCTATATCGGGGTGTCAAACTCATTTGGCCCCTGTGGGCTGGAGAGGAAGTGTAGAACTCTCCACGGGCCAGATCTGGAGTGTGGAGGTAGTCTGCAGGGTCATAAATTTGGCAGTGGGGTAAGCAGTGTCTATGTTAATTGCTGCAGCAAGTAACACTGCCATTGCTTGTCCCACCATCAAACTTCCAGTCCTGTGGACAATATCTTTGACATCCCTGCTTTACATAAGAGAATGTTACTGGAACTGCTCGTATACACATAAAATCCCAGGGACTAAGACTTTTTATCAATTAAAAGAAACCCCTGAAACCATGTTGGGATCCCAAATCCTGTAACTTTTTCATATGTACAATTTATATGGAAATGAACACTATTTGCATACACACAGAGGGCAGGATCTGGCACCTTGTTGATCCCACAAAGGTTGACTGAAAAGTGATGATTGACTTCTATCAAACTAGGAGTCTATTTATTGTCCATGTGCGTGCATGTATGCATGTGCACACACACACCAATTCATAATGGGTATGATAATAAAGTGCGTTTCATCCAGGATTCTCAAAGTGAGAAGGTTTTGTTATCTGCAGTTTAAAGTTGAGAAAACTGGACTAAAGCAAAGGCAAAGACTTGACTAAAGTTACAAACCAAGTTGCTTAGTGGCAGAACTGAGAGCAGATTTCCATTCTAGTCACTTTCAGTCCTTCCTTCAGGATCAGCAGTTTATTAATATTGAGTTTCAGTCATGTTGACTGAAATTCAACAACACAAATATTTTTAAAACAGAAAAAAAAATTTATTATGACAACGTAAAATACATCTCAAACCATCATTTTATTTTCAGCGCTGCTACGAGAGAACTAAACTGCACAAGGGACAATTCAAGAAATGAAATAAACATACCTTTGGTGCTTCTGCTGCTTTAAGTGATCTGACTTTATCTCCTTGCGTAGTCACCCTTTCATACAGTTCAAGTGGACTCAAAGAGCCAGAGTCACAGTTCTGTCTATTTGACATTTTCCAGGAATGTAAATGATTCTTTTTATTCACAATCTGAAATAGGTCTTGAATGTTTTATTCAGCAAAAAACTGGAGGAGAACTGTAAAGAGATAAACAGGTTATATGATTTACTGTTTTCATTTTAAAGACTGCTGTTCACACCCTATTCTATCTTGAAAGTGACACTGTAAGTAATTTCATTGAAAGTAGGCAATTCATTTGAAGAGTTTTTTTTAAGCACTGGCTTTCAAAAAGCAAAGATGCTGAGAAAAATAAAATCCTGATTCACATTAGAAGTTAGACTGGTCCTGAAGAAAATAAAATCACAGATTACTTTGTAATATTGTTCTTCTCTCTCTATATATATGCATGCCTAAATAAATAATTCTGGTGCATTTTACGTTTCATTTTACATTGTAGTATCCCTCCATCTCTTCAATAGTGGACCAAATCCTATCACAAATAAAATCAACTAACTACTTCTGTCAAGAATAGGAGTTTATGGTGGAACAGTGAATGCTCAGGTTATATACATCAGATTCTTAATTCCTACTGTGTTATGCATGCTCTGTAAAAGGGGCAAGCTAGTTTTTTTGTTTTTTAAGGTTTTTGTAAGACGATTTGCCTAAGAAATAAAGGACTGCTATTTATGACTAAGAAATGTGTCAAACCTATTACCAACTTTAACTAGTCAGAAAGAATACCTGACTGCCCTGTGGGAGTATAGATTTCCCTTGGTGATCCTTATGAAAAAAAAATTGTGCTCAGAACAATCATCAGTAAACAGATGCCCAATCAAAAATAGGTTGTTTAGAAACTAACAGGTTTTAAAATAATTTGGATGTTCAAGTATAAAAATGAAAACATCCCTGATGAACTACTATTCAGGTAGTAATCAAGGATAAATTCAGTTTTGTAACTTGGTACAGAAAACAGAATGCTTAAAAATATATTCATGGTTACAGCGAGCTTTCCACACACACAGAACTATGAATTAGAATACACTGTGCTGTCGATTAGGGTGGCAAAGTGTTAAATAGTTAAGTTGACTAACATAAAAACCCAAACTATTTTATAGCACAACCTTTTCCTAATCAAAGTCATGTCATCTTATTTCATAAACTAATGCTGCTTTTTATACGCACGGAATTCAGATAGGCTGGTGATAGATGCACAGCAAACTGACAGACTAAATTAGTTCTATATCAGGGCAGCAGCAAACAGTCTGAAAGATATTACTCACACTTGAACCATTCTTTATCAGTTTAAGACCCTGAAGCCCCATTGTCTTCAAAGGGCCCCACTGTCTACAGAGAACAAACTCCAAGGTCAGAAATTGAAAGATTATCCCTAATACTTATGAGTGGCAGATTTTCTTTAAAGATTAATCTTAATCTTTCTTTAAAGAGTAATCTATTTAGTCTAGTCCAGAACTCTTAAAAAGCCTCTCTCTGCAGAGCAGCATATATAGTACATGATTAGAAGTAGGTTTATAGATTTAGCCATAATACTAAAAGACAGCTACACGAAAAAATAAAAACCACTTAAATACTTGTTTTGCTAACCCAGCATTCCAGAACACCCATGAGACTCACATTAGCTGTTTGGCACTACTTAAATGTCTTCTTCCTATAAAATCAGACTGATTATAGCTTAAGTTATATTTATAACAAATGCACACAAATTTTACCATAGATGAGCCATTTGCCTGCCTTGAAAACATAACAGCAGGTTGCTGTGATTAACTAGATCATAGCTAACCAGTAAAGTTCTTTGTCAGCCACCTGCAATGTTCCCAGGTAACAGCCTCAGCTGAACACATGATGGTAGGTGGGGTTTATCATGGTCCTTTCACATGTCAATATTTAGAGTTTCAGAGTTAGAATTTAGTGATTCTTTCATAAAGAGCTAACATTAGTGTCCTCTCACAAGCAAATACCATGAGCATCAAGCAATGATTATCCAACATCAACTTTGATGGGTCAGCCACATCATCCAGATGGCCAACTCCAGACTCCCAAAGCAAGTTTTATTATCCCAGTTCGGTCAAGGCATATGCTTAAGATGAGGGCACAGAAAGTGCTTCAAGGACATCCTCAAGGTCAGACTGAAAAACTATAATATCAACATGAACTCGTGGGAGACTATCGCCTAAGATCATCCCAAATGGAGGAAGAGTCTGCTGCAAGGATCTTCATACTTTGAAACCTTACGTCGACAACAGGAGATGGAAAAATGGGAGTGACAGAAATAGTGTGTCATAGACCAAATCAAGAATCTGGAGCCACCCACCCCACATGAAAACGTGCCTGAGTTGCAGCAGAGTCCGTCAATTCTGGATCGGCCACATCAGCCATCTTTGAACCCACAGATAAGATGATCGTGGAAGACAACCATCCTTGACTGCGAGGGACAGCTGAGGAAGGGAGCTGGGATTTATTGTGGTCCCTTCACATGTTACTATTCAGAGTTTCAGAATTAGAATGTAGTGATTCTTCTATAAAGGGGAGGTCTCTTCCAAACTCCCACACAACTTATTTATATTCATGTTTGGTTCCTTGTCTTTTCCTTTTAGTTCACAGACAGAATGTTTGACTTGATAAGTAAACAGCATTCAATAAACCCACATATGCTAAAGGATTTTTATGAACCCTTATCAAAAGGAAGCATATCATCCTTACAAATTCAATAAGCTTAAGCAAAATTCAGATATTGCCATTTTATAATGAAAATGTTTTTAAGAATATTGAGCCCTATGCCAAATAGTGTTAGCTTATTGCTGGCAAAAATCAGAAGAGATCTCAGTCTGTAGTTCTGCACACTAGAAGTGGTCATCTTTTCTCTGATTTATCAGGCACTGTCTACCACCAAAAGCAAGATATTGGACTAATCAATTCATTTTAATGGGAGTTCAGGTGCCCAAATATGTTTCTGCATCTGGCCCTGAATGATTTCATAGACTGCCCTCAAACTTTTCTGCATGTCTGAAATCATTCCTATTACTGTTGACATTTAAATGCTCAAAATATATTAATCTAAATCATAAAATAGGTATCTCCTCGGGCTGGCTCTGGTATGGGGCCCAAGGCATATCAGCTGGGATCGGAGGGGGCGGGGCACAGCAGGTCCCCGCACGAGGGGCCTGCCTACCATGGGTGCCAGGTGGCACCACCAGCTTCCTGTGATCTGGGAGGCAGACTGGGGGCCCGCATCCCCAGGAGAAGTCTGCCACAGCTCTTGCAGCCCTCCCAGGCAGTACAGGCGGGCCCCAATCTGCCTGCCGGATGGCAGGAGGCTGGTGCTGCCAGCTGGGGTCAGCGGCAACATCAATCTTCCCGGTGCTGGGTGGCAGGAGCAGCCTCCTGTGATCCGGCAGGCCAACTGGGGCTTCCCTGCACCCCTGGGAGGGCTGCAGGTCTCTCCCTACTACCGGGTGTGCAGAGGGCCCAATCTGTCTGCCGGACGACAGGAGGCTGGTGCTGCTGGCTGGGTGTAGCCTGAGCTGGGAAGATCGGTTGGTGCTGCCCTGGCTCCAGGCGGCAGCACCAGCCACCTGTGATCTGGCAGTCAGATCAGGGGCTTGCTCGCACCCCTGGGAGGGCTGCAGGGGCTGTGCCAGACTTGTCCTGGGAGAGTGGGGGCCCCAGTTGGCCTGCCAGATGACAGGAGGCTGGTGCTGCCACAGTATTTGGGTCCATTTATGTAACATTGATAAGAATTCAAAAGAACGTGTCCTGACAAAATATAGAGGAAATCCTGTTTTTATGAACGATACAATACAATACAATAAAGTTTCTCAACCTCAGTTTACAAAGCTGAAGCACTTTGGTCACATCCCAAAGTCTCCAGTACATCAACAAAGCAGGATGCCAAGACTGCAAGCCCCCAATCTGCCTGCTAGATCACAGGAGGTGGGTGCTGCTGGCTGGGGCCAGGGAAGCTCCAATCTTCCCAGCTTGGGCTATACTCAGCTGGGAGCACCAGCCTCCTGTGATCCGGCAGGCCGATCAGGGCCCCCCCACACTCCAGGGAGGGCTGCAGGGCTCTGCCAAGTCCTCCTGGGAGTGCAGGGGGCCCTAACCGGGCTGCCGGATCACAGGAGGCTCCTCCTGCTGCCTGGGATGGTGCTGGGTGCAGCCCACACCCAGCACTGGGAAGATCGGTGCTGCCACAGGCCCCAGCCTCCTGTAATCTGGGAGGCAGATTGGGGCCCGCCCGCACCCCTGAGAGGGCTGCGGGGACTGTGCCAGACTGCTCCCAGGCGTGCGGGCCCACAATCCACCTCCCAGATTACAGGAGGCTGGTACTGGCTCCCTGGGGCCAGCGGCAGGCAGGCCTGGGGCAAATCAGCTTGTGTAGGGACCTGTCCCCGCCCAGGGATTGAGCTGATTTGCCCCAGGCTCTGCACCGTCCTCGGGTTGGCTCCGGTACGGGGGCCAGGGCATATTAGCTCATGCGGGGACTTGCCATTGCCCCAATCCCAGGGCACGGATGGCTCCTTGCAGGAGCTGATTAGCCCCGGACCCCACGCCCTCCTCGGGCCAGCTCGGGTATGGAGCCCAAGGCATATTACCCAGGATTGGGGCGGGGGTGGGTCCCCACACAAGCTGATATGTCCTGGGCCTGCCTGCCACTGGCCCCAGTTGGCAGCACCAGCCTCTTGTGATCCAGAAGGCAGAATGGGGGCCTACATCCCCGGGAGCAGTCCAGCACAGCCCTTGCAGTGCTCCTGGGGGTACAGGCGGGCCCTCTGCTTGCCAGATGACAAGAGGCCATTGCTGCTGGCTGGGGCCAGCGGCAGCACCCATCTTCCCGGTGATGGGTGCAGGGCTTGCCCATTGCCATCCCAGGTGGCAGGAGAAGCCTTCTGTGATCCGGCAGGCTGATTGTGGCCCCCCTATGCCACCGGGAGGGCTGTGCAGGCTGTGCCAGACTCCTCCCGGGGATGCAGGGGCCCAAATTTGCCTGCCACAGGAGGCGAGTGCTGCCACAATATTTGGGTCCATTTATGTAACGTTGATAAGAATTCAAAATAACGTGTCCTGACAAAATATGAAGGAAATCCTGTTTTTATGAATGATACAATACAATAGTGTTTCTCAACCTCAGTTTACAAAGCTGAAGCACTTGGTCACATCCCAAGTCTCCAGGTCATCAACAAAACAGGATGCCAAGATTCACTGCACTTTAAAGGTGAGGGAATTGGAGTTTCACTTTGGACAGCAGTCAGTATACTTTGTATCCTGCAACCTCCTGCTCCATTGCTACTATTTCTGTACTTTCAGTTTGGAAAATCCATTGTCACATAACAGGTGCATTGTTTTTCTTATTGCTTTACAAACGTATTTCTATTGCCTACCTTGGAAACATAACAAAGGGTTGCGGTGGTTAACTAGATCATAGGTAACCAGTAAGGTTCTGTTTGTCAGCCACCTGCAATATTCCCAGGTAACAGCTTTAACTAAATTTACGACGGTCGCTGGGAATTTCACTCACCATGCTCCTGATATATATTTTTATTCAGAATAAAATGAATCTGATCAAAGCCATACATAGTCTGAATTGCCAGAAGATTTGCTTGTTTAGTCAATTACATTTTCAATAACAGATTTAAATGATATGCCATTTAGTCTTATTTCAGTAATCATTAATTTTTATGGTTTGGGTTTATCATGGTCCCTTCATGTGTCACTATTTAGTTCCAGAGGTATAATTTAGTGATTTTTCTATAAATGGGAACTCTTCAACACTCCCACACAATTCCCTTAGATCCTCATGTTTACTTTCTTGTCTTTCCTTTTTTTTTTCCAGACAGAACATGTGTTGACTTGACAAGTAAACAGTATTCATTAAACCCACATATGCAAAAGGATTTTTATGAACTCTTATCAAAATAAAATATTGTTCTTACAAATTTAATGGGCTTATGCAAAATTCATACATTTCAATTTTATGTGTTTTAAAGAAAATTGAGCCTTATGTCTCATAGCGTTAGCTTTATGCTGGTAAAAGTCAAAAGAGATCCTCTTCTCAGTCTGTAGTTTTGTACAAGAGAAGTGGTCTTTTCTCTGACTTACCAGCTACTGTCTACAGCCAAAAGCAAGATATGGGACTGATCAATTCATTTTAATGTGGGTTAGGCACCCAAATGTGTTTCTGGATCTGGCTCTGAATGGTTTCATAGGCGGTCTTCAAACTTTTCTGCATGCTATTTTTCTTTAAATAATTCCTAGTTCCATTGGTATTTAAAAGGCCTGAATATCCTAATCTGAATCATAAAACAGGTATCACACAGTATTTGGGTCTGTTTATATAGTTTTGAAAATAATTCAGAAGAAATGTGCTGACAAAATATGAAGGAAAACCTGTTGTTATGAACAATACAGTGGTGTTTCTCAACCTCAGAGTTCACAATGTTGAAACACTTGGGTCAAATCCTGAGTTCCCATTTCAACAACAAAGCTGGATGCCAAAATTCACTGCATTTAGAAGTGAGGGAACTGGAGTTTCACTTTCGACAGCAGTCAGTATTCTTTGTGTGATGCAGCCATACAAAAGGTGAATGCAGTTTTGGACTGCATCAGTAGAAGCATTAAGTGCAAGACACAGGAGGTGATAGTACCTCTTTACTCAGCACTGATTAGGCCTCATCTGGAATAATGTATGCAGTTCTGGGTCATTTCTAACACATGGAGAGTTAGAGAGGGTTCAAAGGCAGGCAAGAAAGATGATCGAGGACTTAGAAAGCAAGACATAAGAGGAGAGGCTGAAGGAGGTATTAGGGGTGTGAGAAACAGCATTGTTCTGCTTGACTTCTCTTTCGATGGACCAGTGTTTTGTTTTGAGTTTTGTTTCGTTTTGAAAGCACCGTTCCGTTTTGTTTCATTGAAACTGTTTTGCTTTTTTGACATTTTGCCCACCTAGCGCCAGGAAGATGGGTGCTGCCGCTGGCCCCAGCCGGCAGCACCAGCCTCCCGTAATCTGGCAGGCAGATTGGGGCCCACACTCCTGGGAAGAGTCCGGCACAGCCCCTGCAGCCTTTCCAGGAATGTGGGCAAGCTCCCAGTCTACCTCCTAGATCATGGCTGGGGCCAGGGCAGCACCAATCTTCCCAGCCTGGAGCAACAGCCTCCTGTGATCCGGCAGGCCGATCAGGGCCCCCCTGCACTCCTGGGAGGGCTGCAGGGCTCTGCCAATTCCTCCTGTGGTTGCGGGGGGCCCCAATTGGCCTTCTGGATCACAAGAGGCTGCTCCTGTTGCCTAGGACGGTGCTGTGTGCAGCCCATACCCAGCACCAGGAAGATCAGGGCTGCCACTGGCCCCAGCCTCCTGTCATCCAGCAGGCAGATTGGGGCCCACCCACACTCCTGGCAGGGCTGCGGGGGCTGTGCCGGACTGCTCCCAGGGGTGCGGGCCCCCAATCTGCCTCCCAGATTACAGGAGGCTGGTGCTGTTGCCTGGCGCCAGTGGCAGGCAGGCCTGGAGCAAATCAGCTTGTGCGAGGACCTGCCCCAGCCCTGGAGGGCTGCAGGGATCTGCCAACTCCTACCAGGGGTGCAGGGTGCCCCGATCTGCCTGTCAGATGCAAGAGGCTGGGGCTGCTGGCTGGGGGCAGCCCGAGCCAGGATGATCGGTCAGTGCTGCCCTGGCCCCAGGTGGCAGCACTAGCCTCCTGTGATCTGGCAGGCAGATTGGGAGGTTGCCTGCGTCACAGGGAGGGCTGCAGTGGCTGTTCCTGTCTCCTCCCGGGGATGTGGGGGGCCCAGTCCACCTGCTGGATCATAGGAGGCTGGTGCTGCCGCTGGCCCCAGTCGATCTTCCTGGTGCTAGGTGCAGGCTGCACCCAGCGTTGGTCCCAGCCAGCAGCAGCAGCCTCCTTTCATCTCTCTGGCAGGCAGATCGGGGGCCCGCACTCTTGGGAGGAGTCTGGCAGAGCCCTGCAGCCCTCCGGGTGGTGCTGGCAAGCCCTGATCTGCCTGCCATATGACAGGAGGCTGCTGCTACCAGCTGGGACCAGTGCTGAAGCCAAATAAGCCTGGCTTCAAAACTTGAAATGTGTCGAAACTTTCGAAACATATTGAGTGCCCTTGTTTCCTTTCGAAGCCATTTCAAAGGCTTTTGTTTCACTTTGATTTCGCTGTTTCAAACTCGAAATGCATTGAAACAGCTTTGAAATGAAACACCAGGCGAAATTTCGCACAGCTCTACTAGGCATACTCAGCTTGCAGAAAATGTGCTTAAGAGGGGTCATGACAGCAGTCTTCCAATACTTGAAGGGCTGCCATAAAGAAGAGGAGAAGCAACTTTTCTCTCTTGCTGCAGAGAGGAGGGTGCAGACCAACGGCCTGAAGTTGCAGCAAAGTTAGCTTAGATTGGATATCCGGAAAAACTGCTTCACTCTTAGAATGGTGAGGCATGCCTGAGGAAGTTGTGGAATCTCCATCACTAGAGGTGTTCAAGAAGAGGTTGAACAGCCACTAGTTGGGGTGATCTAGGTGTAGGTATGTCAATGTTCTACTATGGGTATTTCCCATGCCTCTGGCCTTTGCTGGCTGCCCCCACCCTCCCTTTTATGCTATGTGTGGCACAGTGTTTTTAAGTCTTCCCAGAGGCATTGAATATTGGTTACAGCCAAGGCTGGGGACTTTGACTGGGGCGTGCCAATGCTCATGCTGGGACTAAAGCTGGAGATTCGTGGCTAGAGGGTCATGCCCCTCCACTCAATCTTCCCGATTGCCATATTTGGGGTCAGGAAGGCATTTTACCCAGTGGTCAGACTGGTATGGCCTATGAGGGTTTTTGTCTCTCTCTATAGTGGGGGCATGGCCCTCTATCTGGGACCTCTTGAATGTATACTAACATTTTACAGAAGCTGGATGTTGCCTGCCATGGTTCCCCTGCTTTATCTGTGGCAGGTCAGGATATTAGAACTATGTTGTAACATGGTTGGTGAAAGTCTTATGTAGAGTTTAGCTTATGGTTTGTATAGGATGGTCTAGATAGGGATAATCCTGTGTCACACAATGGGCTGGACTACTTGACCTCTGGAGGTCCTTTCCAGCCTGACTTCTCTGTAATTCTACAATAAATCTGTGGGGATCGGGAGCCAAGGAGGAAAGGTTCACTTCATTTTAAGAGGCATTCCTTTAGACAAAGATGCTGCATGAAGTTGGATTTGCAAACAATTAATTCAAAGGTCTGGAAGTCAATTTACAGCAGGGGTGGGCAAAATACGGGCCCACGGGTTGCATCTGGTGAGGTGAGGCCATTCTATTGGCCTGCA
Source organism: Alligator sinensis (assembly GCF_000455745.1). Lineage (NCBI taxonomy): Eukaryota > Metazoa > Chordata > Crocodylia > Alligatoridae > Alligator > Alligator sinensis. The sequence goes on from NW_005842793.1 coordinate 621,751, forward strand.
GGGCCCCTAAAAAATTTAGAAAATTAATATTTCTCTGCCCTTGGTTCCCGTCAAAAATGATAGGAGCCAGGGGTAGTAGGACCCAGGGGAAGCCCATGGCCAGCGCACTCTACTGCAATTGCTCGCAACCTGCGCGGGGCTGTCCTGAACAGGCACAGGCAGCCCCACCCAGGCTGTGAGCGGCTGTAGTGCGGGGCACTGGCCACGGGGCAGGCAAAGAGCTGCTTTCCCCTCCCCCCGCGCTCAGCACCAGCTTGTAATCCATCCCCACTGCCAGCCTGGGCCCTGCGCTGGCTCCAGGCTCACCCGTTGGGGCTGAGTGCGGTGGCAGCAGCTACGGCCCCTCCACTTGCCACGCCGGGCAGTGTTTCCACCGCTGCTTCTGTGCTGCTCAGTACGCGAGCTCTGGGTGGGCAACAGCAGCAAACACTGCCCGGCGCAGCAAGTGGGAGGGGCGAGACTGGCAGCGGGGGCAGGTTACAAGCTGGTGCTGAGTGATGGGGAGGAAAAGAGTCCCTTGCCCGCCCCGTAGCCGGTGCCCCGCGCTGTAGCCACTCACAGCCTGGGTGGGGCTGCCTGTGCCTGCTCAGGACAGCCCCGTGTGGGCTGCGAGCGGCTGCAGCAGGGAGAGTGAACCATGGGGCAGGCAAGGGGCCACTTTTTCCCATGCTCTGCACCAGCTCCTTCTGTTGAGCCCCAGCTCAAGTCTGAGATCATGCCCAGTATGCAAAGGCCAATAAAGATGCCAGGGGTAAAAGCACAAAGAAGGTTTATTGCTAGCAATAAAAGGTGCGAGTGGAATAATTTCACGTAACAAGCACCCCAGATTACTATTTCTAAGCATCTTTTATACAGGAATTTTTGAGCCTTCATAAGCATCCTTGTTTGCTGATTGGTTATAAAGGAGTGACGCAAGGAGTTCTTTACTGAGCATGTCTCTATACCTGTGTTTTAGCAAAAGGACTTAATGCTACATCTCGAGCTCTTTCAGCCCTGAATGCTGAACAAAAACAATTAAGGGACGCTGTCTTAGAGAATAGAACCCTTAGAGAATGCCCTTCTGCAATGATAAGGAGGAGACAGTCTTAGATAAAGGCGGCTTGAAAACAGAAGCAGAAGCAGAGTACTGGGTTAAAGGGCTCATTAAAATACTAAAAATCACGCCCCTAGGTGGGAAAGAAGTATGCTAATGAAACACATATGTATGTAAATGAGATACATGGCTAAAACACAGGTATAGAGACATGCTCAGTAAAGAACTCCTTGCGTCACTCCTTTATAACCAATCAGCAAACAAGGATGCTTATGAAGGCTCAAAAACTCCTGTATAAAAGATGCTTAGAAATAGTAATCTGGGGTGCTTGTTACGTGAAATTATTCCGCTCGCACCTTTTATTGCTAGCAATAAACCTTCTTTGTGCTTTTACCCCTGGTTTCTTTATTGGCCTTTGCATACCGGGCACGATCCCAGACTTGAGCTGGGGCTCAACACTTCCTTGCCAGTGAGCAGGGGGTTGGGACTGGGGGGCACTGGGAGTGAGCGGGTGGGAAGCCAGTGGGAGCATAGGGCCCGCATCGGTGTCCCAGGGCCAGTGCCAGCAGGGCCCAGAGCAAGGCGGCAGGAATACAGGGTCCTGGCTGGCAGGGGCTCTATGGAGCCGGGCCAGCTCCTCCCTCTCCCTGCTGGTGCAGCCCAGCCTGGCTCCACAGACCCCTGCCAGCGTGCACCTTGGTCACCAAGACAGTGACCAAGGGGCAGGGCACCTGTCAAGGGGTGGGGCCACCCATGCAGCCCTCACCAGATTGCCAAAACTGGGTAAACAGCCCTCCACCCAAAATAATTGCCCGCCCCGATTTACAGGAATGAACGCAAGCCAACTTCTTGATGTTATATGAATTGTTTACGCTTACAAGTCTGAATGAGAGATTCTATCTTTTCCAAATATTGAAGTCCACTTGTCAACGTAATGCATAAGAAAGGTGATTAGTCATGTTAGTCTGAAGTCAAGCAAAAGCCAGAGAAGATTATGCTTCTCTGAACCAGTTAATTCTGGGGTTCTTAACATTTTTAGGCTCAAGACATCCTTCCATAACTTTTCTGAACATGGTGGCACTTCAGTTGAGCATTATTATTCCAGCCACATAACTAGTTATTTCTGTGCCCAGGGCATGGAGGGGATGGTGAGAAGATTGAGCGAAGAGCAGAAGGGGGCTGGCAGTCTTACCTACCACAGTGCAGGCTCACAGGTTCTGCAGGCTTGCAGTGGGGCAAGTCCCTGCCTCACTCACAGGCACTAGTGATTCGCGGGTACAGTCAGTCCATGACTGTAAAAGTATTAATTTGGTTGTGAAGAGATCGACACGGGAGCTGTTACTACATAGCAGAAGCAGCTAATGTAGCAGCACTGTCTCAAGCTGTTGCCCTCAGGAACAGGCAGCAGCAAAAGTCTCTGGGGCTGCTCTGGGGTTCACCCCTAACTCTGAGGGCAGGGCTGTGCCTCTTATGAGAAAGCCTGAGGGTGGGAGCGGGACTCATTCCATTCTACCCCCTCCTCTCCCCAAATACACTGCTGAGCATAGAGCTGCACCTTCTGGGTTGTCCCTGCTGCAGGAAAAACTCCTGGGGGAAGGAAGCCATACAGGTGCCCCCCCCAAAGCTGGCACCCTTGCCCCCTGCCTTCCCCCTCCCCCACCCCAGTTACACTACTACCACCCCTACCTACATCCCAGTGTGCTCCGCATGGTCAATGCCCTGAGCTCATGCCTTGCTTAGTTGCCCAGCTGTGACCAAGCACAACTGTTCCTGGTGCCTTTGTTTCCAGGAGGGGACATGGATGACAGACTGGGAAGGGCAGAGCAGAAGTGTTCCTGCTGCAGCTGTTTCCCAGTCAGCCCTGCACCTCCTCCCAGAAACAAAATTATGCAAGACAGCTCCACCCGGATGCAGTGGAAGTGCATCCCTGAAACAGTCTCCTGGTACCCCAGTAGAGAACTACTCAGTGGATGTGTCTACATGTGCATTAATGCTCTTTTCCTAATGCACACTAAATTTAGTACCGCCAATACAAGGTACTAAATAAATGCTCATTAGGCTGCTCTAACGGCCCATGGCACACAGGGGACGATGAGAGGATTGTGTAGAAGAGGGCTGGACAGGCCAGGTCTTTTTAGGTGACACTTTTAGGCAGCTCGCAACCACCCTTGCCCCGCTCAGCTCTGCTTAAAAAGTGTCCCCTTAAAAATGGTGGTGGTGGTGTTTGAACTAGAGGTCATTTGATGAGTTTTAGTTCAAGTGCCCTCAACATCATTTTTAAATGCTGGGACACGGACACATGGGATGCAGGAGGCTGCTGGAGTACGCCCAAAAAAAAAAAAAAAAAAAAAGCCTTATTTATGTCAGGACTTTAAAATGTCTTGCATTTCAAAGTAAATCAGTTATTGGATCAGCATTGGCTGATACAGCTAATTAACAATGGGCTATTGGTATCAGCCACGAAGATCTTTATCAAGTCACCCCTGCTTGACTCCCGCCGTACAGTGCAAGCTGCCACCATCGACACGTCCCAGAAGATGCACAGCAGCCAAAAAACCCACAATGAAACATAGAAATAAACAATTTGCTACCACAGTAAGAGCTTCAATGCTCCTGCCCTGAAACCCGAGGCCCACTTCCCACCTCTTTGAAAAAAAGCCATGTTAAACGAGAAATATTCGGCCTGTTTCTGGCCCAGAGTCTGAGAGCTCTTTGCGCAGAGCGGAAGGGAACTGGAAGATTTGCCCCAGAGGCAGGGCAAAGTTCAGTGATATCCAAGGGCATGAACAGATGTCACCGAACAAAACAGATCCAGATCGACCCTGGTGGACGTGGCTGCCACAGCTGACCCGCCCCGCCCCGCCCGGCAAAACGCGCGCGGCCCGTGGTGCGGCACTGGGCAGGGACCTGATCCGGGGTGGCGCGGCCCCCTGCGGGGTCCTTCAGCTGAGCCGCCGCCTACAGAGGAGCCCTCCCGGGGGGCTGCTTGGGGCCCGTCTTTGCAAGCGGGGATCCCAGCTCCTCTCCCGGCCCGTCTGCGGACGCAGGGAAAGCGGGCGCCCCACGCCTGCACAGCACAGCACAGCACAGCACAGCCCAGCCCAGCCCAGCCCAGCCCCGCCCCAGAGAAATCCTGCCTGGGAGTCACCCGGGGGTGGAGAGCCGGGGCGATGCAGCAGAAGCCACCGCCCGTCGGGCCGTCAGCACCGGTGTGCAGGGCCACAAACGCGGGGTCTGTGTCCACCCCGGGCCCTGCCCGCGACCCCG
>NW_005842793.1:626192-635440 GCF_000455745.1 Alligator sinensis
CGTTTCCGCCCGGCGCCATTTGCAGACGGACCCCGGCTGTGAGTCCCGCCCCGGGAGAGGGGAGGAGGGAGACGCCGCCCGGCACCTGCAGCCCCGCGCCGGGCCCGGCACCCCCGAGAGACGCTGTGGCTGCCCCGTCCCGGGACCCGGGTTAGCGGCTGAGAGCGAAGGGGGAGAGCCATCCCCAGTGTCTTGACCTTGTTTGTGCCGCCTCTTTTTTGGGAAGGGGGTTTCCCGGGGGTTTGGGGCCGCAGCCCTGGTGCCCATTTGCAAAATGGAGCAGCTGAGGGCGCGGGGCCCGCCCTGCGCCGGGGCTTTACTTGGGTCGCGCTCGCTGGGGCCTGGTGCGGAGAGGTACACACACATTACTGAGGAGCGTCCCCTTCACAAACCAAGAGGTGGATTAATAACTTTCAGCTCAGTCGGCGAGGAGGCTGCTGCTCCAAGGATTTGCATTTGCTAAATAAATAATCGGCGCCTAAAAGCCGCAGGCCTGCCCCTTCCAGCCGGGGGAGGCTGCTCAGGGCCTCCGGGGTCCCCGGCTCCGGCAGGGGTCGCACTGGGCGGTTGCCCAGCCCCTGTCTGGGTCAGCTCTGGGTGCATCTACACATGAGCTTTAATGCACATTAGCTTATTTGAATGTGCAATAAAGTGTCACAAAAAAACCGTGCTTTTTAGCTAATGCCCATTAAAATAGGCCAATGCATATTTTTCTAGTATCTCACAGTGGGGGGACTGGATTTAATGAGCGTTACCCAAAGCACATTAACGAATGTATGGATGCACGTAGGATGCTCTGTGGAGATAAAGCAAGCCATTTGCAGACCTCCAGCATCCCAGGATGCACCACTTCCAACCCACCGTGTGCCCCAGTGTGGGGATAGAGCCCAGGTGTTCTTGCTGCTGGCCGCAGGCCCTCTAGTGGCAAGTCAGAGCCGTGCAGGCCTGAAGGCAGCATTAGGCCTCGGCACACTGCAACACTGCTGATTCTGCAGTCTCTAAGCATCATGTGTAACCTCCCCTAAAGCTCAGTTGACTGTAGGCAAATATGGGCAGGCAGATCTTGTCAGGTGTGGAATGGGAGCCTGGGTTTGAGCTCGTTGAAGTCGACAGCATCCTTTCAGTTTTCAGGGCCGGTATTTTTTTTTTACCTGATGTTTGTATGTTTTGGATCACAGGTTGAGGCCTGTGAGAATATTTGTCCTTGGCAGGCCTGTTTGTGTTGTGTTATTTAGAAGGCACACTTGTGTTATATATGTAAGCAAAACACTGTTTTTAGTTGTTTGTTACTGTTTTTGATGGGTCCATCTGTTTGTCTTCTGTTCTGACCTGTTATAACTTGTCTCATCCAAGAACAGGATGTTTGGTCTCTAAATTAATGTGGAAATTCCTGTTCCTTATAAAACAGAAATGTACTATTTAGAAGACTTAATTTCTGACTCCTAACAAAAGCGTCTCATTTTCCTGCATCTGTATTTTTCCTGCTTTCATCTGTCTCTTCTGTTTACAGTTGTCAGTTTCTTATTATACTTGTTCAGTTTTTAGCACCCATCAGGGGTGACTGGTGCCTCCTGAGTCGGGGGGGGGGGGCACAGTTTGTGGGTGGGTGTAGGGACAGGTCTGGGCCAAAAGCGCCATATCCGCTCCTGTACTTCTGTGCTGTGGCTTAGTGCCCCCCCCCAACACGCTGCTGGCCTGCGTGGCAGAAAACTGTCCCGTCCTGAGCAGTGCCAAATTGGGGCCAATCTCAGGGGGGGCACGTGCCCCCCCGTGTTCCTCCTTACCAGTTGCCGGTGGCGCCCATGGAGTACCTGTCATGGCCTGGGGTTTTGGGAGCTAATGTCATGCAAATGTAGTGGACTCTGTTTAAGTGCATATCATCAGGACTGTAAAAAGACTATGCACTTACCTGCACGTAATGTAAATAGTGCTCATTAATTCAGCTCTCAGTGCTATGGAATTAGTAGCCCTGACACTGACTGTTTTCTTTCATTGTCAAGGATCTAATAGTCAGCTTCAGAGCTACTAAATGCTGCACAGTTCTGACAGTGCTATAAAGAATGCTTATTAAATGCACAGTGCTGTCAGTGCTGTGGTATTAGCAGCCCCAGAACTGATGAGCTCCATCATTTCCAAGGTTTCTAATAGTCTGTTTTGGGCTGCTATTAGAAGCCTTGAAAATGAGGGAAGATAGCAGCTGGGAAGCTGACTAGCTCCTGTCATTTTCAAGGCTTCTAATAGCAGCCCTTTGACAGCTGTTTCCCTTTCACAGTTCCAGGCAGAGTACATTTAGTTCCAGAATAGAGAGTTTCAGTTACAGTCAGTATGCAGTTAACTGGTATACAATTAAGTTGTAAAGTAGAGAATGGGGCTAAGAGACAGCATGCACTTAAACAATTTATGCACTTAACTGTTATGCAGTTAACAGCTGTTTGTATGATGTAAGCAATAGGGAATTAGCATGGGTTGTATGTTGTACTTTTAAGTGAATTATGCACTTTCTGGCATGCATATTAATACAGTTAACTCTAATAAACATTTGTTAGTTGTAGCTACAGTTATTCTTTATAAAATGGAGCATTAGCGGAATCTTCATGCAGCTTTTTAGGGCCCAGGTGTTTGCATTAGAAAAGTCTTGCATTGGCCACTCAGTGACTTTTTGTCTTAAAGAAGTTCAGTCACTAACACTAATCATTTGATTTTATAAGAGATGCTAGAACAAACTCTGATGAATTTCTCTCATCCAGCTAATTTCAAATAACATTTGATTGTTGTACTGTCACTGTACATTTTTCCATTTTCCCATCCTCTTTGTGCTGGCATTTAAATAAATGAGGTTCTACTGTGCAGCAGAGAGAAGACCTGGATCTTTATCTGTTTTGCTTGTTGGTTATAAAATAGAGACTTATTGTTTCATAGTATCATACACTTCAAATAAAGACCTGGGTTGTCCTGTAGGGGGAGATCTTGATGTTTTTATACTTAGCAGTTAAACATTTAGGTCACTGTCCTGTAAGGGGTATGTAGGGGTGAATCTCAGTCCTTTGTAGAATCTCATTTGATTCAGTATGAGCTTTAGCTTTCTGTGGATGCTGTAGCTGGTAAGGTAGTTTCTTCTGTAGTGTGGAATAAAACATGCATATTAGACATTAGTATTTAAAATTAAACCAAGTCTGACAAGCACTTATACCATTGAGTAATATCTTGGAATTCAATGGGATGAATAAGTGTTTACATGTTAACATTTGTGCAAGAACTTTAATACCATGAATGCCCATTTCAGTTTCATTTCAATGGGGTTACTCTTAATAGTAAAGTTTTAAACACGCGTGTAAGTGTTGATACAATCATGGCCTGCACCTGCAAGAACCATGGACCAAATTAAATGCATGTACTGTACATACCCTACGTATGAATAATTACAGATTATAATTTGTCATTTATTCCTACAAACGAAGCCTTATTTCAGATTATAGTAGCATAAGATTACAGGTTACTTTTTTAAACTGATACTACACAGAGTAGCGTCACAAATCTCTTGACCCATTGAGGAAAATATGATGCTTAGGAGCAGACTTTACTTCTGATGTTTAATATTTAAAAGGCTAAAGGTAGTCACCACCATATTTTGATTCATAGTAAACAACGGCATATTAATATTTTCTAGGGAAGTCAATAAGCACAGTAATTTTGGCATGCCTCTCAACTCGGCTACTGATATAATAGGAAGTTATGCTGAACTTACTACATTGGCAACGTTAGATGTACAGATTGTTCTTATAGTGCATTCCTTGATCCATTTAGTAATTCTGTGGGTCCTTTTTTTCCCTTGGACCCTGTTCAGAGTCCTTTACAGTACCAACATTATTAATGGACTCCATATTGTACTAGCTCCATTTGTAGAATTTGCGTTCCACTGAAAAAAGTACATTTCCTCAAGCCATTTTACAATTAGTATTATTTTGTCAGGGTAAGCCTTATTACAGTTTAGCCTAAAAGTATATTGAAATGACCAGATGAAAAAGCTTGTGCTTTCCTTATTGTAATTCTTTGCATTACTATCTGGAATACAACCTGCTTACCTATTCAGATTATAGTTCATGTATGTAAACTGCTGAAACACCCCTGAGTGAAAGATGCTATGTGAAGAAAAGTATACATGTGTTGAAATAAAAAATAAATTATATGGATAACTATGAATAAAAATGCATGGCTATTTATAATTATAGAAATGATGCAGTTTTTAAATGACCAGAACATTAAACATTCAAAATGTACTATTTTCTAAGTTCTCATTTTCTTTAATTGCAGATAATCATCATTGTGGAGGATTTTAGCACAGAGATTACTGGATTTTGCTGTATCTAACCACAATGATTTCATCCTTGGTTGCTTATGATGATTCAGACTCTGAGACAGAGACTGGAAAGGCTGAAGATCCCCATATGTCTAGTAGAAAGACAAATCCTGCAAGTTCTGCTGTGAATCATCTTCAGTGTTTTGCACCTGGTGGTTTAGACAAAAAATTCACCTGCAAAACGCAGCCTGCTGAGAACATTGGCAGTTCCACAGCAAGCATGGTTCATAAAGATTGCTCTGCATATTATGTACAGACTAATAAGAGGGAGCTGACAACTGCTTATCCTAGCAAAGTATATCCTGGCCATACAGTATACATGTCCTATAAAAGCTGTGACCAAGCATCAGGCTCCTTGATAAAATCAGAACTTCTTTCTGGAAATAGCACCTCCTCTCAGAAGAGAGTACATAAAGATGATGTTGCCGCCATCTCGGGAATCCGACCGTATATCCCTAAAAGACTACGTCAAGAAAAATCTGCTAGTGTGTCTGAAAGAAAAGAATCTGAAGGACAGGGAGAGAAGACAAGTGATGAAATTAAACCAGATAGATCAGGAGAGAAAAGTTCCACAAAAATTTCTGAATTTATTAAGCCATATTTAGGATCTAAGTATAAATCCACTGAAATCCCAAAGAACTTGGTGTTTCAGATAGCCAAACACAGAGGTCCCATTAATAAAGTCCAGTGGTGTCCTGTGCAAGAATGGAGTCATATGCTTCTCTCAGCTTCCATGGATAGTACAGTCAAGGTAATGTACTTATATGACACAACAGTTTTATGTTATGGATTGCTCACAAGACTTGGTTGAATATATTTTAAGCAGCTGGGACTAGTGTTTATTTTCTGAAGTTCTCTTTCCTGCCTGCTTGCAATGCCAGTACTAAGACCTTGAGGAGAACTTTTGCCTGACTAGGGCCTATTATAGAACACAATTTTGTTACCCTTCTTAGGAACATAGTTCCATTGTACTGCTTGCAGGAGTAAGGGTTGTGGGATCCTCCTTTGACTCATGCATAGTAAAAGCCAGCGGGAGTCTTTTTAAAAGCCACTGTCCATTTATGTATTAAGCATAAATTACTTCATATAGTTGTACTGTAGATAACTATTTGTACTATAGATGACTGCAGTATGCCAATAGTGCTTGTAGAACCTCCTATTAATTTTAACTGAATTTATAGTTCAGTGCTTCAATATTAGACACACAGTTTCGGTGCCTGGGTTCCAGTCCTGACATTTAGCATGCATTTAGCATACATGTACAGACCTTGGCTCAGCCAACAGACAGGCAAATAGGAGATATCATGATCTACAAATACTATGACTACATGGAATGGAGAGGAAATATTAGAACAGGAAGCAGACAAGATGTATATAAAAATTAAATCAAGAAAGAAGCTTTAACTAAAAGTTCATCCTGGGGTAGTGGCATGTAATTCATGAAACAATTATGTATGGGTGATTATAGTAAAAATGTTTACCAGTTAATTTGTACTATTTTCTACAAAGGATACAACTTGTTGTTTAAATTCCCTCATTTAGTTGAACACATAGCTACAATATAAAACAATTACTTGCTTTTTAATAATTGTTTACACTCACTGTGACAAATATAAAATAATTTTACTTAATATTCTTAGATTAATTTTGTATTAATGGATAAGGTGAAAGCTTACCTACTTGGCTAGTATAGTTAAGGCATGCTCATTTCTGTAGCAGGTGGTGCAGAAGGGAGTGATATGGCCAGCATTATGTTCAGCTGCCCTTAACTCAAATGGGTACCAGCTGAAATCACCTGGTACCGATTCACAGCTAGGTCATGTGAGGGTGGCCCTTGGCCTGATTCCAGAGCAAGGCTTGACCTGTTGCCTCCAGAGGCACAGTGAGATGCCTTTGCCACTCTGGCACTGCACCTCATGTTTTGGATTGCTAAATGTGAAATAAATGTAAATGCTTGATAAAATAGTATACAACTTCTGCTTTTGCAAAGATAAGAAACTTCAGGTATGGCTTGCAAATTCAGGAAAGTAGATGAAAATACAGAATGTGTTTTAGTTCAGAGTAATTTTATGTTTGAGCTTTGAACTTCTGAATTAGTTACGAAGGTATTTCCAAAAAGGTGGTAATATAAATTATCAGTTTGGCCCCAAACTACTGTTGCTTGTTTCTAAACAATGAGCCTTTCTTACTGTATATATTATAAATTGCTGTTTACAAGTACTTTATAGTTATTTTATAAGATTGCTTTATAGTTAAAGCATTTTAGATCTTTGTTAAGACTTCCTTAGTGTTAGTAGATTTTGATTTAATGTACTCCTCCATCTTTCAGGGGTATAGGTTATAGCTGGGTTGGTCTAAGGACATAGGCAGGCAAGGTTCTTTGGGTAAATCTGATAATGTTTATTAGATCAATTCACATGGTTGGAAAAATTCTTCTTTGCAAGCTTGTGGGTACAAATACCCTTTGTCAGGCTGAGGAAGGATCTGCAGTTGGTCTGTGCTCTTTCTGGATGGAATGAATAGTAAAGAAGCCAGAGGCTGGTATGCATGCAAGAAAGGCAGTCTGTGAAGATGTAAATTGAGGAGTAAGTAGGTGAGAGAGAGGTTGGGGATGGAGGGGAATGAATGTAGCTGGTAAATAGTGGAGAGGTAGCTGGGGAGTCAGATGTTAGGCAGGTTATAATGCGTCTTAAATCCAAGGTCTGTATTTAGTCCATGATTTTTTTTGTATGCAATAGGTTGATGAAGTGAAGTTCATAGGCTTGTCTGAAAGGTGTTTTGTAAATTCCCTTTGAGGATTAGAACTGAGAGATTATAGAGAGTGTAGTTTTCTTGTGAGATGTGTGCCTCCACAGGTAATTGGGTATTCTTGTCTTTAATAGATTTTTGGTGTGCATTCATTCTGGTGACAGTTGTTGTTTGGTCTCTCCTACATATTTTCCATCAGCGCATTTGGTGCATTGGATGAGATGTATTACATTTCTGGAGGAGCAGCTGTAAGATCCAGGAATGCTGATGGTTCTCCTGTAGGGTGTAGTTGTGGGGGTTGGTGGAGATGTGTTGGCAGGATTTGGTGTGTTTTGGGCCATAGGAAGTTTGCTTCTGGTGATGAGGTTAGCGAGATTTGGTGCTTGTTTGAAGGCTAAGATGGGTGGTTCTGGAAAGAGATCTTTAAGAGCTGGTTCTCCTTCTAGTATGGGTTGCAACTGTGAGGATTTTTCATATAGGTTCCAGGGAGCGGTGATATGTCATAATAATCAGTGGCATGTGATTCATAGGGGTTTTCCTTCTGTACTGCAGTAATTCTTCATGTGGTGTATCTGGGTGGCTCTTTAAAAAGTGTGATCTGTCTCGCTGGAGGAGTGTCCTTGTTGGATAAAAGCCTTTTTGAGATTTGTGAGGTGACACTCAGGTGTTCTCAGTGAAAATTCAGCGGTATTGGGGGGCTTGGCTGTATATTACAGCTTTCTAGGTGTGTGTAGGGTGATTGCTGGTTCTGTGCAGATGTGTATGTTGGTCCATGGGTTTCTTGTATATTATGGTCTGTATTTTACTGTTCTGGATAGTGATCATTGTATCTAAAAAGATGTTGGTGCTGGAGTAGTCAAGAAATAGTCTGATGGAAGGGTGATGATTGTTGAATTTCTGATGGAAATCAGAGATTGCAGGTTTTCTGTCCAAATAATGAAGATGTCATTGATATATCTTAAGTATAGCAAGGGTCTGATGGTGCAGTCCTTGAAATTCCTGGAATTCTTCTTCCAGGTGGCTTATGAAAAGATTGCCATGCTGTGGGACAAAACAACTGCACCGGGCTCTGGAGCCTCAGCCAGACTCTGTGGCAGTGTGGGGTGCATGCTCCAGAGCCTGGTGCAGCTGTTTGCAACCTCCCAGCTGCCTGCCACAGCCAACCTGGGCTCTGGACAGCTGTAGCAGGTGGTGGGCAGGAGGTGTGCATGCACCTACTGCTGCCATGGAGCCCAGCTAGGGCTCCAGAGACCAATGCAGCTGTTTGCATCCTCCTGGTTGCAGCCAGCCAGAGCTTGCCCTCCCAGCTACCTGCTGTGAGCAGCCTGGGCTCCGTGGCCAGTGACAGCTGCCCAGAGCCTGGGCCTGCTGTGGTGTGCCAAGCAACATGGCCTTGTGCGCCATGCTCTGGCACGTGTGCCATGGGTTGCTGACCCCTATCTTAGGCTATGGGTGCCAGTGCTTTCTGCCCCTTGCACTTCTCCCCTTCTCCTTGCTTCCTCCCTCCCTCCTGCCTTCTGATGCCTGCTGGGGCACTGCGTGACTTCCCATTTCCCCTTCCCTGCCAGACTGTGCCTAGCTCAAGCTAAAGGATCACTGGTAAGTTTAACTGGTTGTTATAGTGCATATCAGTTAAACAATTAATTATTTAACCTTTTACAGCTCCACTGGCTTTTACTGGTTAGCCCCATTTCTGAGAAAATGTGTACTTTTGGTAAAACTACCATTAGAAAATACCTTTTCATGCTAAACTTGCAGCTATTTTACTTATTTAGTGAGGCAATCAGGAATAGAAGTTGTGGCATTTAAGCTTATTGTCATGATTTTTAAAATTTGGGCAGGTTTAATACAATGTTACCAAAGTTCTGGGTTCAGATAATGTTCTCATGATTTGGGTTTACATAGAAAAGCATTTCTGATGGGCAAAATTAACTCTTAAGGAGAACAGATCATTCATCTGCATGAAATATATCAAGAACCATTATTTAAAAAATGCTTCTACTGAAATAGGAGCCTTTACGTTTTTCTAAATTCATGTTATAAAATGGAGGATAGAATCTGATATTGCATGATGGCCCATGATGTTAAACAGGAAGAACAGACCGTGGTATGAGCACATTTCTGAGCAGCTAAATTAGGGAAA
>NW_005842793.1:635471-654811 GCF_000455745.1 Alligator sinensis
TGAGGAGCCTCAACATGCTTATTGAGTAATTTGATTTTAAACTGGTGTAAAAGTGGAGTGGAAACATGACATAGAGCCTTTTGATGGTTCAAGTCACTCCCCTTTGGGATTAAGTTAGCCCCAAGTGGGCTTGAAAAGTGGGTTTGCTGATCTTGTGTTTTCCACTAATGTGTTTCATCACAGGGTAGTCCATTATTCAGTAGTAATCCAATGGCCAAACCCTGTAATAGCACGTACTGTGGGCAGCTTGAATTCATAGTTGAACTTGTCATGTGTCCATCCCTATTTATGGAATACATTTATTACAGAAAATAAAGTTCAGGTGAATTACTCCATAGGAGGCATGTTGTGTGTTCACAACCTTTGATTGCACTTCCTTCCCATCTGAGCCTGTCCTAAGCTGTTGTTGTGCTTAGTTGTTGCATACTACCACCACGTAGCTGTTGTTTACTGATGAGTGAAATTACTTATGTGTGTACGTGTGTGTGTATACAGTTTTATAAAACACTTTGGAATGAAAATTGTTATAGGTGTGTTAAATTGTTTATGAAGCATTAACAGAAGCTATCATATTATCCATCCTGTCCTCTGAGCAGGAAGACAGGTGTATTAATGTCCTGGAAAACAAAATAGAATTATCCCTTTTCAAGAACAATGTTAAAATCCTTAAGGTGGGATTTTCAAAGGAATATGTAAAGGTAAGATGCCCAAATTCCACTGAAATTCACAATGAATTGTGCGCATACTCTCTTTTGCATCCTAGAAAATTTCAATCCAAGTATTAGCATAATATTTTAACAATGTAATTACCATGTAATACATAATATTGTTGTTTAAACTTTAAAAATACTTAAGGGTAGCATGTGTGGGAGTACAATACTGAATTGGGACCACAGTGCTTCATTCTTTTAATACTCTTATTTAATCAAATACAATTAATTTCATAAGCTAGAAGAGGCTTGCAGGTAAACCTGCCCCAGAGAGCATGTTGAAAATTAAAAATTCTTTATAGAATGCTTCTTAAATATTTAATAGGGAAAAAAATTAACCCCCCACTCCAGGTGTAAGAAGCTACTAAAGTAGCTGTCATTAACAAAATAAATTAGACACTCAGAAGATGTAAATGACTGGAGTAGGTCGTGGTTATTTCATAAGCAAATGCAGGGTTTTGATGGTATGATGAATAACATCTTAACACTTTTATAAGTAGCTTTATATTTGTATCCTCAAGCCAGCAGAGGGCACAGTTAGATTAAAGATGAGCTTTGCAGACAACTGAGACTAATTGCACTGACTATTTCAGGGTCCTGGGCCCTAATCACTGTGTGGAAACAGTATTTTATAATTTAGGAATTTAGGTAATAGGAACTAGGAAAATGGCTTAAGGATGGTTTCCCCTGGGAGAAACTTAACTAACATAATTGAAAACAATGATTTATGTTCATAGAAGTGTAGCTTTTAATTGTACAGTCTTATTTTTGATCTATAAAATTGCACGAAGTATGTGAAGTTCTTATAATAGTGTATGAACAAACACTTCTTCTCCAGAGCTTTGTCAGAAGAGAAATAATAAGTCTGTAACATGAAGAATAGATCTTCAGAGTGAATAGCTTATTAGTTTTGGCTTTATGTGAGAAGCTTTAAGCCTTCTTGGAATCACTAGTTTGAATCCTAACAGTGCTGTTTTTGTCCTGCCCCTTAATGAGACTATTTGTGGTAGCAGATAATATTTCTAATAGTAAACATTTGCAGGGTTAAATTCACAGGCTGTTATCTAACAACTCTAGTTCTGAAGTGTAATCAACACGTAGAGATACTTATGCTTGCAGAGTCCACTGGGATTTCATGGGGTGGGATGTAGTTCTGCTTGAGAAGGTCAAATTGGCCCTGATGCTGCCTAGTTTGGAAGACTTTATTTTAATGAAAAGGTTTATACAAATGTAAAATACTTCAGTTATTATAGCTTGGCATTCTTTGAGAATCTGCAGCCAAGTATCAGTGTCTGAATTCTTTCCAGAATTAGCTAAGCATTTCTGCAGCTCTCTGTTTATTTTTCCATTTCTCTGCTTAAATATTATGAAGTATTTTTTTCATTACAAACTGAGAACTTTGCATTTGGCTACTTTAAGGAGAGGTCTGGGGGGGAAAAAAGAATACTATTGGTAAAGTAAAAATATTTTAGTTTGGGCATTTGATGGGAAGAAATAAAATGTATCTCATGAATAAACTGCCTGTGTATTATATTCCACACTGGAATGCATTCCTACAATATAGATATGAAAGTGATAAGAAGGGTTTGTCCTGTGTTTGAAGTAGCATGGAATGTGATATGCATTCTGACTTAAATCAGGAACATATCACAATCCTCCCTTGGGGTTTTGAATACAGCGAAAATTCAACCATTTCCAACTGTCATTTCACAAAGGAATACCAAAGCACTAGGAAGAGCAGCTGTTTTAGATAATGCGTATAAATATCTTGACTACTTAATAAGAAAAACATACCTTTAGCATTTTTTTCATTAAAAGTATTTGCTCCACATAAGGAGATGTGTGTATGTGTGTGCGCTAAGCCCAGTACTTATCATTTATAACTGTAACTTCCTTCATAGTAATAGTTCCCTTGGAATAAGAATAATTTCTACCAGTAGGTGGAGTGTTCAGCACCTTGGAGAGTAGATAAAGAAGAACTTTTTTTAGAGAAGAAAATTTGGATGCTGCTTCCATTTTATGTATGAAAAAAACAAAGTCAAACATCTTTTTCTTTCTTTGTGGACAATGAAAGTTTGAAGCAGTTTTCTGGAGCTCTTTGTACCAACAAAAAAATGAAATCTCTAAAAAGCATTCATAGAGAACTAGAAGGAGGTTAGAACTTCATAATGATAAATGGTTATAGAGTGTGTATTAGAAATAACTTTATATACTAATCTGTATCCACAGTACCCCAACCTGAAACCTTAATATTAAAATTCCATCCTGCTTTTAGGGTTCACTCAACAGTGATACAACTATGATTACTTCCCACTCTGTCTTGTGGCCATCTTTATATTCTTTAAGAATATTCTTATATTTTAACCATTCCCCTTTTAAAAGCTTTACTGAAAGCTTTCAGCTGAGGAGCGGGATAAATTTCCCATTGTGTCCAACCATCTTTCCTCTTTCTTGGGCAGAGAAACTCATCCTAATAATTGGAAGCACATACTTCACTTGAGACATGTGGTTTTTTTTGTTTGTTTGTTTTTTTTTCTGCAGTACTTCAAGCTCAGAAAGCTAGAGAACAAGGCAGAAGATTTAAAGATAAGGCAGTGTAGAGCATTTGCATCATAAATAACATAACCTTTTCAAAGGATTATATAATTTATATTAAACAAATATAATAAATTATACAGGTTTGAGTATTCTTATAAAAAATACAAACACAGGATTGTCTCATTGTCTGTCCAACCTGCTGTGGGGTGAACTTTTTTTTTTTTTTTAAAATTCCTTTTGCAAACATTGTTGACATACTTATGAATACATGATGTTGAACTGCTGCTATAAGTGAACTCTAGGATCATGTGATACATTTAATACTAATGAAATCTGTTTTTGCTTTTATCTTCTAAGTATAGTAGCATATTGTCTGTGGTATTCAAAACTGGCTCATAATTTTGATGCCTTCATTTTGGACTCTGACTTAAGACTTTTAAGTGGCCTGACTTTCATTGGGTGGATTTTTAACACTTTGTGATAATTAATTAGGTCTTACTGGGCATGTCTATGCAAGATGCCACGGCTACATAGTGTTGGCAGGCACAAACTGTGATACTGATGCTATGTTGCCATAGCAATGAGCTACCATGTCACAGTAGTTCATTGCTTCGGCGATGTAGCATCTAAAAATGACCATGCACTGCTGGGGCTGTCCAGTCATTTAGTAGTTGCTAAAAAAAAGTACTAAGTGACTGCACAGTACCAAATGTAGTCAGGGGCATGTGTAGATGTGCCCACTAAGGTGTTTTAAGTTGAGCATTTAAAAGTGCAGAACCCCAATCATTGGTCACTTTAACAATCTTGGCAGTCGTTCCTAATTTTTTATGCCAGGATAGATGAAAGGTGTCCTTTGGAAGATGCTCATTTTAACAGGTGTACTGATAATACTTCTAATTGCAAATCTTTTAGTCTGATATTTGTACTTGCATTATAACTATGCAATGCGATTGAAGTCTAGGCAAGATTTCAATAGTTTGTGACAAATTTCTGACATTTTTTTTCTGGGAGAAGTGTTTAAAAAAGGGTGTTTATGGTGTTGAAAATGACAGCAGTTATGTTCTGCTTATTGTACAGCATGCCGTTCTCTTTTAGTTTCTTCATTTTTCCCTGCTTGTAGAACTAAGCTCAGGGTGAGTGAGAACTGTGTTGCTCCAATACATAAGCCATTGAAAACAGACATTAAAGTTTGTGAAACTAAGAAACTGTATGATAAACTTAATCATTCTATCATTAACTTTTGATGATTTTTCACAACTTGCAGAAATCAAGCCTGTTATGAAGTTAAAATCCCTAGATGTGTTTATTTTCCTTATTACAGTGGGGAGTGGTAGCTGGTTACAGCCAATGATTTGGAATTGGGTCTTATGCATTCTGTCCACTTCTCTTTGGAAATGCAATTTGAACCTGGACAGGGTACTAAACCCTACAGATCTGTATTCACCAATTTTTAAAGTTGGTATAATAATGCTATCCTACCTACCAGATGTGAGGTTTGTCATGATTGTGCAGTGCTGTGAAATTCCAGGGTTAGAGGTATTCCTCATAAAATCCAAATATAATGAATAAATTCTTGTAGCCTGAATCATGTTGAGTGCCTTGTGAAGTAATGTATTTTGATTTTCAAAATCTTTTTTTTTTTTTTTTTTTTTTTTTTGCATATATACTCAGATGAAAGATAGCAGAGTAGATTGTATCTCTCCAGAAGCTTATTCTTTTTTTTTCCGTAAACCAATCCAGTGCTGGGTGTATCAGATAAAATAACCAACATGTGTCAGTTTTGAATGTTTTGTGTCATGGATGTCAGTTCGTTAAGTAATGACCTAAGACTGCCAACTCATTTCACATAAGGCCATGGACACCCTCAA
Organism: Alligator sinensis; assembly: GCF_000455745.1. Lineage (NCBI taxonomy): Eukaryota > Metazoa > Chordata > Crocodylia > Alligatoridae > Alligator > Alligator sinensis. Next base: position 640,588 of record NW_005842793.1, read on the forward strand.
ATGGTTTTCTCCTTGTCACTGCTGGGCTAGATTCAAACTGGTGACCTAGGGACACAAGTGACCTTATTGCATTGCTAATCCCATGTCATTCAGTATCCTTAGGCAGATTCATATGTAAGAATAATGCTTTGATAGTACCTCTTTAATTTCAACTGGAGTATATATAAAATTAGTGCTTGGTGAACCTTTTTTCCAGAAAATTTCTTTTGACTCGTTGTGGAAAGTCTTAACTGAACTGTGAATTGTGGGGGTAACTTCTTTTAATAATACATTTTAAAAATAACAATAAGTGGCATCCTTTTTCTTTGGGTCAGATGAAATATTCTCCTGATACTAGTTTGAGATGCTTTCAATGGAGTGCTGCTTTACTATTCTTGGGAGAGAAATACTATCTTCCTGGCCTGACACAGCAGGATGAGAAGCTGGTGGATAAAAAGGAGAACAGAGGTGAACACATTTATAGGATGGTTCTACAAGTGATTGGGATCTAATCTGTCCCACTCACTAATGCAGAGTAGCAGTTAATTCCATTTACATACCGGTGAGACTACTTGGATAAATGCAAGTGCTACTCAGCATGAATGAAGATAGCAGAATTAAACACATAGAGGGAATGGAGATTTCCTTGCTGCAAAGAGTGTCCTCTTTTGCAGAAATCCTTACCTCCTAAAAATGTTAGATCCCTGCTGTAGAATTCTGTCATGTGTTTAAAGAAATCTGGAACAGATAGAATTTCTGAATTCTTCGCATTTTTAGAGTAATTTTAATTGACCACTATTAAAAAACATAGCATAGTTTATATATAGCATAATAAGCGTAGCATATTACTGGTTCCGTCTATCCCCATATGTTCAGTAGGACTCTTTCACAAGTGCTGAACTTTTTAAAGTATCTCCATAAAAGTAAAAAACTGCTCTTTTCTATTCCTCCAGCATTTCTCTAAGGAGGGGAGCAGACTTCTTTCCTGTTCTAAATTGAGTGCCATCATATCCTTGTAAAGCATTTCAGCACTGTCTTTCCTTTTTCCCCTCAAGCAGTGTTAAGTTGCTAAGAGAATGGTTGGGGACAAGTCTACCATACCAGAACTTTACACAGCAATGATAAGGGGGGAGGAATGCTACACATGCTAAGAGCTGGCATCATGGGGGGTCTTGTGAATAATTACTTGGATAATAAAAATGTTTTGTGGCATAGTGCTTGCAGTTGACACAACCGTCAAGCTTTAACAGTTAACTCATGTTTAGGTAAAGAAAACAGTATGTCTAAGAGTACATATAGAAGGTTGCAAGAAAGGGCGAGGAAAAGGCACTCTGAAAAGAAGTCAGTCTTACTTCTTCAGAGTTGCCAGTGTAGAATTTCTTCACCTCAGGTTTTTTTTGTTTTTTTTTTTAAACTTAAACTACTAAAAGGTAGGCATTCATGTCCATTTGTAGTAATACGTGTTATCCTGATTACTGTAAATGTGTCTTTTTCAGATATTTTGATACTTTTTAAAACAATGTGATTTGGTAACATTTCAGTGGGCACATCTGCATGAGACACCATAGTACACAGTAGCCTATTCTACTGCGTATTAGTATGTCACAGTAAAAACTGCTAATATACAGTAAAATTAGTCTACTGTGCAGTAAGTGTCACAAAAAAAAATTCGCCTTTGCTTCTGCACATTAGCGCAGGCTAATGTGCCTTTATGTAGTACCTCATATTAGAGGTACTGAAATGAATGTGCATTAGCAAAGGCATGTTAGTGTATGTGTAGACTTGCCCAGTGAGAGAGAGAGACTAGTGAATGCTTGGTTTACATACAAGGGACGATTTATAGGAAGGAAATTGATTGGTTAGCAGCCAAAGGTTGTGGCTGTGCTGGTATCCAGATTGTAATACAGGTCAGGACAATAGCCAGTTAAAATAATTGCTTTATAGAGGCAATTATACACTTCCGCAAAGAGATCTTATTGAGTATTAAGCATGCTTAGCTTTGGCTCCTGCATCCCCAAAGTACGTGGAATTTGCAGATGTATGGAGCTAACAGTTTTGGTATGTTATTGCTTAGACATGTTAGATGTTTCTTACAAAGAGATTTTTAAATTATTTTCTTGTTCCTGGCAATGCTGTTGTCAAGGAAACAGGAATCCTTGCCTTGCTCCACTTTCTCAGATTCCACAGCTGGAGATTACTTGTGTAGTGTTTATTCTGGTGATACACTCTTCTGCCTCAAAATGTTATTTTTTTCAAAGGATTTTGTTTCCTTGATTATAAATAGCCTCGGCCTGATCTTTGTATTGATGATAGGTCGTCATTCCTTTTGGTATTCAAGTCTTAAAAAAAAAAAAAAAAAAAAGCATGTTCTGTTTTAGACTCCAAGCCCAAATTCATCTTTACACTAATACACAGCTCTGTGTGGAGATGACATGGAAAGCATTTGATCTCCTGTTATCTGTGGAGAATATTAATTTCTCATGAGCCTGTTGTAACAGCCTGGCCTGTCTTGACATCCGCCAGGCATTTGTCTTTTGGGGGGGAAGGTTGCAGAGCTGCACCCCGTAAGCAGGGGATGTTCATGGGTGGTGTTATGGTTCATGTGTCCCAAAGGCTAATTAGTGAACTAGTGACATTCTGTCCCTTTCCTCCTCTTTCCCCTCCCACCCCCCAAAAAACCCCAACAAAACCAAAACAACCAACCAACCAAACAAAAAAAAACTTGAACTAAAACCAAAAACTGGGAAGTGAAGTGTTATAAGAAAATAATGGTATAAAGTGGAAAGTACTTTCTTTGTTTTGTATGCAGAAGAGCCTTTGCATTATTCATGTCCAGAGATGCTAGAATACTGTGGGACATTGTTAAAATGGTCTTGAGATGCCCAGGAGGGGCAGAAAGCTGGATTATGCTTCTCCTAACCCCCTTCATGATTTATAAAATAGAGGGCTGAATATAAGTGTGTTAAAGGCTTTTTCACTCTGCTTATTTTTCTTACTGTAAAAATGTGAAGAATATCAAGTTTTATCTTCCCTGTTTCAGAGGTCTTCCTTGACTGAAAGGGTGCTGGTATTGTATTTTTACTAATGGAGCTTTTCCTTCACCCACATATGAAGGATTTCAGTTAAATTGGTGGTGTAACAAACAAAAAAAACTAACAGATTGGTAAAAAAAAAAAAAAAATTACCTCTCTCAGTTAATCAAGAGCCACTTCCTCAGTATCTCAAATGTCAAACTCCTGCAGTTCTCCAGTCATCCATGGAATCTTTTAGGAAGATTAGTGCAGAATAGAATTTACAGTTAGAGACGAGAGAAAAATGCACCTTTTCCAAATAGAAAAATAATTCAGGCATTGATAAAACACAAAAAATAAACCCATTACATTTTCTTTGATAGCTCACCTTTAAGTCAAGTCATATGGAACAGTGAAAGTGAAAGAAATGTTTTGTGTTGTTTTCCGTGCTTGTGGAGACTTAAATTAGACCTTTAGTGAAAGTGTCATGATTTTTAAGCTTGGAAAAAATAATACAACCAGAAGGAATAGTTTTCAGGTCTGTATTTTTAAAGTAAACTAAAAAGTTATAACAATTCCTTTTTCAATCTTTTTTTAAACTGTTGGAAAAAAAAATCCAAAATAATTATACATAGTATAAAATATTAAATACGATTACATTAGTGCTCTTTATCAGGAGCACATCTTTTTGGATATCTACAGTGTATATATAGATGTACATTTACAAGGTCTGCTATCAAAGTGCAATACGTTTTTCAGTTTGGTATCTTTACCTCTCTTGGTCTGTCAGTGCTGTTGTCAAGGAAACCAAAATCTTGGAGAAGCTTTGCTCTACTTTTTCAGATTCCTCAGAAAAAAAGAGATTACTTGTGTAGGATTTATTTCAGTGTCAGCAACAGAAAGATTTTGCCTCAAATTTCTGTTCTTTCTAATGTGTCCATGTCTTCTCTCTCTCTCTCTCTTTTTTTTTTTTTTTTATCTGAAGCCACCTGTATTTTGAGCCTAGAAGGAAATAATTACATATATTTTCAGAAAGTTCATTGAATGTCTTTGCTTGACTTTGGTTGTTTTGTATCACTCTTATTTGAAATAATAACACACTCATATTTAGGAACTAGCTCTGCTTTAATTATATATGTGGTCCTGCAAATCTCTTGAACATGGATCCCTCTCATTCAGAGGGGAGAAATGGTATAAGGAAGAATCTTTGCTTTCATTTTATAAATACCACATTTTCAGCCATATACCTTCTGAATTAGACTTTAGAATGCACAGAGTGAGCGCTAGAGTTGAAATCTTGTCTCTGATCTTTCTCCCCCCCACACCCCAAAGATCTCTGGTTATTGGCTTCTTCAGAAAGAGAAAAAGCACACAAACTACAGTGGCAAACAACACTAATTGAGAACAAGTTGTGTGTGATTATGAAAAAGTGGTTGATCAGTAACCTCCCAAAATATGGCATGTTCAGTAATACTGTGTGTAAACCTGAAATAAAATACCATTCATTATTGGTACATAGCAGTAGCTATTATATTAAAGCAAGTATTAAGAAGCAATAACTAATAAATAATATGTGCCAGTTCTTTTTTATTTATATGACTGAAAAAATATGACAGAAGACTCTGTGTTTTTAAAATACTTTAAAAAAGGTTACTGTACTGTGAGTTGAAGTTTTTAAATTTTAATTCATTATCGATAATGATAGTTCAATATCGATGCAGATGGTGAGGATTTAAAGTAGTTAGTTTTTGCTTTTTTGATTAATGACACATCATGGGAGAATGTGTGGCTACCTGCAGTTGAACGGACACTGCAGTTTGGCATTATATTGTATTCCTTTTGACTTTATTTAGAGTTGAAATTCCTTGCCCAAATGGTGCAAACTACCATCACTGGACCATCTTAATCTGATAGTGAGGGATGGAATGTAGCAGATTTGCCTATGCATCTGTACTTAATCTTGATTGTGTCCATTACTGTGGCTTCTATATAACATTCTGTTTTTGAAAGTTAAGCCAAACAAGAGCTACTCATGGTCTTCAACAAGTCAAGAAACATCTTACGATCTAGGTAAATCTCTGAAGACCATGGAGTCTGAAATATAAATTTGTATGCAGATAAATCGGAAAGGTCCATTTGAAATTTGAGTTTGAATTGCTAGTAAGTATTTCCCATTGTTTATGTTTGAAAATAACCCCCCCCCCCACATTGTTTAAAGCCTGACCTCATTTTCAATTGGAAAACAAGTTATTGGGAGTAAAGGTGATATATTCAGGGCAGTTTGAGGACTGACAGAAAAGAAGAAAGTCCATACATTCCTTCTCCACGTTTCCTGTGCTTTTATCTCCTTACTGTCTCTAATTTTTTCCCTTCTTCTGTGTCCTTCACTTCTATTGCCTTTCTCTTTCTTGAGCATCTTTTCTTGTACTTTTTTTTCCCTCCCTCCTTAATCTTTCCCCAGCCACAGCATGCCATAATTTATTGTTAGCTTGTCATGTAAGGCATATGAGTGGAAGAACCTGTGGGGCTCCCAGAGGGACTGAATTCAGGGGGAGGTGAGCGAGGGGAAAGCGCCTTACACCAAATTCCCAAGGGTAAAGTTCTGGTGAGCATGTGTATTTGGGATGAGGGGTTGGAGGGTAGCAATGATGGTTGTGATGCTACTTGTCCCTTCACTGCTGCTAAGTCCAGATCTGCCTTTGAGGAGCCCTGTTGTCCAGATTCAGTCTGGGGTGCAGGTGATTTTGATACCCCTACTCTATAGCTTATATATATATAATTTTTTTCTAAGATGTTTACAGTTATGATGTCAGAGCTCTTATGAGGAAAATTAGCTGTATTATTCCCAGATTAATGGAAGGGCAGATATCAATGCAATGATGGCATGTAATTTTCCAGGGGTCAACTGGTGAGGACGCAAAGCTTATGTTTTTTTAAATGGTTAAGAAGTAACATTGTCAAGGCTTAACATTTTGGGTAGCAAATTTTTTGCCTATATAGGGGGATTTGGATATAATTATTACCTCAGTTACAGCAGGAAGTTTTGATTTAAGTGGTAAAGTTAATTACTGATCAGTATATTTAGAACTGTATTGTGGTAATGTATTACTCCCTGAATTACTGTAAAAATGCTGATAATCACTAACACATTGGAAACAGGTGCAGTATGTTATGCTTGGGTACAGCTGCCACTCATGTAATAACAGGGTTGGCAGCACTTTTCCATAGCTTTCTTCCCTGCTGCTCCATACACTCTCTGTGGAACATACCGTGCAGGAATAAGACATCTAAAATTGTTCTTTTCCATTTCTGTGGTTTTGTGATTTATTATGTTCTTGAGTCTCTTATGCTCGAAAGATATAAAGAATATAGTACAATACACTAAGAGCTGGAGTAATTGCTGTAGCTCTGGTCAGTGGAGATATTTGAGGGAGAACCCATGGTGGGCTGGCTGAGGCACTTGTCAGGATGCTGTGCTGCAATGCAATACAATGACATGCCAGAGTTTCCCCTTTATTTTAATTTACTTGTTCTACCACTTAATACAGGTTCAATTTTATTATATTCTTTAGTATTTGAAACATAACTACTAAGATTGCACCCATGCTTTGAGTAAAGTGTCTTCAGTTGCAATTTATGATTAGATTCTGTAAAATCTGAGCACTTCCTTCAAGGTATGCAGCCAGCCATTAATTACCCAGTGGAAAGATGGAGCCCTCACTGCTATACACAGATATACTCTAAAATTACAGAGTTCTGAAACTGATGGACTCAGCTTGAAAGAAACCCCTTTTTACTGGAACATAAAATTATAAATTTGGGAAATGATTGATGATAATGAGTAAGATACATATATGTGAATGGAAAATAAGAGCATTTAATAAAGGGGTGTAGTAATTTAGCTAATTATTACTTAGCGAGTTGTAGTATGTTTGTTCTGCAGTTTTTTTCATGCTTGCTAGTGAGAGAGAGGTTATACAAAAGTTTTTTCTAGGCACAATTACTGTCTGCTGCTGAACACTGTTATAATTATACAGTTAGGTGTTCTGAACATTTTCTTATTGTACTAGTGATATTGTCAAAGAGAAACTGTGAAATTTGTGCCCTGTTACTCTTTAAAATCCTGTACAGGTGCAGCAGTAACAAAACTATTCTAAAGTCATTCCTATGCTTCTTACTAACTAGCTTCCTGTCATAAAGTATTAGTTATCCTTGAGTTACCTGAATGTATGTGGCATCAAACCATGTCAGTTTACCATTTGTCCCTCTAAGTTTATGCAGTACTGTGTATAAAATGAGTGCTTTATTTGAAATAAACTTGTAAAGAGATTTGTTCTACAAGCCAAGTAGCACAACAAATATCTAAAGTTTAATGAGTATATGTAGTCTGCCAGTTTAACTGAGGCATTTGATGATATCAGGGGTTCTTTATTCTTTATATAATAAAAACTAATGGAGATTATTCAGATAATGGAGAAACTGTGTTGGAAACCTTGATCTAGTATTGTATGCGTGGCCACACAAGTCTTTAAAATAGGACTGCAAAACTTGTGATAATTTTTGTTAGTAAATTGCCTCTCTGCATTGTATCTTCCTAGTATGTGTATATTATAGTTTGCCTGTGTATATACATAAGTAGTTGCACTTATAAAAACTGTAGTTGCGTTAACCATGTCATCATCAATGGGAATGATAATCTTCCAGTAGATAAGGATGTTATCAGTGAGTTTGGAGATGACAAAAGAGGCCAATCTGAGATCTGTATGTTCAACTGCAAACCTGTCATATAGTTCCAGGAGAAAGGAATGGATCCTGATGATGTTGGGTCACAGCTCTTTCCCTTTGTCTTTCTTGTCTATCCACCTCCATAGTGAGGCAGGTTTGCTCAAAATGATGGTACGGTGGTGTCTAGGGCCCAAGTGAGAATACACAGCTGTGGGGCCCAGCCAGTGAGTGGGTTGGAGCCATGGGTGGCTTGTCAGTGGGGAGTGGGGGAAGAGGCAGGGGGACTAGTTCCCCGCTGATGTGTGCACTCCTGGGCAGGGTGCCATAGGTGATGCATTGCAGGGCCAGGAGGAGCCTATGTCCCCCCCACCCAGATTTGTGCACCTGCAGCAGGGCATGGGACTGCAGCCTGGCTGGATTGGCACTTGGTGCAGGAGGGTGGAGCATGGTGGTGAGACTTATTGTTGCTGCCAGCAGGACCCCCACGCCAGCTGCGCTGCCATGGAGTAAAGCCACGCTGTCAGCAGCATGAGGAGTAATGAACTAGGGGTGGGAAGCTGCATTGCCCTCGCCGCCTCCTGCTGCTCACGTGCTGGGCCACGGCTCTGCCCAGCCTCTTCAGCTCCCCTCAGGCTGCCCATGCTGCCCCCCATGCCACCTCACTTCCAGGGTAGAGCTGTGGCCTGGTGTGTGAGTGGCTGGTGCTGGGAGGAGATGAGGGCACCCTGCCTGCACACACTGGGGGGTTGGGGCCTTTGGGCATGGGGCAGCAGGTTGGGAGTGAGGGGCACTAAAAGGTCTGGGGGTGGGGGCTGTGGGCTGTGGGTTGGAAGTAAGTAGTACTGGCAGGGATTGGGTGGGGTGGGTTGTAGGTTGGGAGTGAAGTGCACTAGCAGGGCTGGGGTGGGGGCTGTGGCTTGGGAGTGAGAGGCACCATCATATCAGGGCTCCTCAGTGCCACACAGCAGGGGGGAGCAGGGAGGAACAGCTGCAGCTGGACCCGCATCCTGGTTAGTGAATGGGAGGCAGGGGGAGTTCTGATTTTTTCTATGACAACCAAAATCAGCTGCTAACGTATGCAAGTATTTAGAATTTATTTTATTATAATAGTTGAGGTACTGGTAGGCTTCCAAATTGCTTTAAAATTGTAAATATATCAATAAAACATTGTATTCAACTGATACTAATATATATATGAGTGGTGTTTCATTTTAATTGAAGAAAAATGCAGATTTTGGGGGGTTATTAGAGAATTTGGGATTTTTTTTTAACAGAGATAACCAGGATCCCTGCTAATAACAGTTCCTTGGGGGACACTGTCTTTTTGTCAAAAACCTTTTGAGTACCATTAAACAGGATGCTGGACTCGGAGGCCGCTGGCCTCCTGCAGTACTGCCTTTCATCTTCTGCTTTGTTTTCCAGATGGATCAGTATGTATACATTTATGAGGTATGATTCTAGGTATCACAAACCAGGAGGTATCAGTTCTTTTAGAGTAAGTCAGGATTTTTAAAAATGTATTGGAAAATGCTTCAACTGAATTTGTTTTGGAAAAATACCAATTTCTTCAAAGGTTTCTCAGATTGAGAGAGATCAGACCAATTAGTAGCTGATATCCTGCATGTTCACCTGAGATGTGGAAGACTCAGGCTTTGATCTGTCTGAATCAGTTACTTTAAAACTTGGTCCCTCACATACAGTAAGTGGCCTTAACCAGGATAATATTATATATTGCAAGGGGGTTCCTGAATATACCTTGAGGTGAGATTTCTGAATTTTTAAGCAGATGAATAGGTGCAATTTCAATTTTATCTTCACCTGTTGGTATGGATGAATTAGTACCAAGCAGCTGTATATAAAAGCAATCGGGGAAGTTAAGGATTCCTACTTATTGAGTAGTTGTCTAACGGTGCTGTTACGTTTAGCATTAGGGAAATTTCTTAGCGAAGGCCTTTCACTTAGTTTGAGCACGTATTAGCAGGTAAGCAAAGATACCTAATTTTCCAAAACAACAAAATACTTGATTACAGGTCTAATGATAGTTTAAGAGGTGTTTTCAGATGTGCTGAAATCAAGGACTTTCAGCAGATGATATTCACAATCACATTATGTGCTTAAAATGTCACATTTGGAAAATAGTGCCACATTGCTAGTTAATTAACAATAATTACTCAAGGCAGTACCTGTGTTCTGAAATTTCTTATTGGCTGTGCAAAATATTTGTGCCTGTACAGGCTTAGTGGTCTGAAAATTAGACTCTTAACTCATTCTTAATACGTTGCTGTAACTCAGTCCCAGCATTTCACCTTTAATTTATTTTCACAGAAAATCATAACTATTACTTAACTTTTGTGTACTCTGTTGTCCAAGATAGCCAACACTTTTAATGACTATACCCCACAGTTCATAAGCATTTTTTCTTAGAAAATCCAAGCAGCTGAGCTCCTTACAGGCATTTGCTTATTCAAAGTCTAGCTATTAGATACATTGTGCTGAAATTCTTGGGATGAAAAATCTATGTTTAAAGCATGCCTGTTAGCCATACCTCTGTTGTTGCATCATGAGCAGGTCCAAGGAGGTGATTCTCCCCCTCTATGCGACACTGGTCAGGCCTCAGTTGGAGTACTGTGTCCAGTTCTGGGCGCTGTACTTCAGGAGGGATGTGGACGGCATCGAGAGGGTCCAGAGGAGGGCCACTCGCATGATCAGGGGGCAGCAGGGCAGGTCGTACGAGCAGAGACTACAGGACTTGAACCTGTTTAGCCTCCACAAGGGAAGGCTGAGAGGGGATCTGGTGGCCATCTACAAACTGGCCAAGGAGGACCAGCAGGCTATGGGAGAGTCCCTGTTTCCCCAAGCACTACCGGGAGTAATGAGGAATAATGGCCATAAGTTGACCGAGAGTAGATTCAGGCTAGATATCAGGAGGCACTACTTCACAGTCACTGACTAGGATCTGGAACCAACTTCCAAGAGAAGTGGTGCTCGCTCCTACCCTGGGGATCTTCAAAAGGAGGCTAGATAATCACCTAACCAGGGTCGTTTGACCCCAGCATACTTTCCTGCCCATGGCAGGGGGTCGGACTTGATGATCTGCTCAGGTCCCCTCCAACCCTACCTACTATGAAACCATGGCTTCTCACCTGTACAGGACATTAGCTCTGGTAGACCTCATTCTTTTGGTATTTTTAGGACTGCTGTCACCCAAAGATATCTAGTCTTTTGTGGAAGCAGAATAAGTCCAGGACCCTCGTTTGTCATTGGTTCTCAGAACAGTGTTTTAAGTGAGGCATTGATCAGGTAATCAGAAGGACCAGGATCCTACCCATCCCTTCCACATTGAGCATATTATTTATCTGATGTTTCCCCAGATTTTCCTTTTGTAAAATACTGGTAATATTTCTTTGTTTCTCATGGGTTTTATGAGAATTAATATTTGTGTTGTACTGAGATAAAACGATGGTGTACATTGCCCCAAAAAGTGTATCATAAAATCTATGCCAATAATGAGTTACAGTAAAAGAAACAAAAACAAGAAAAAACCAAAAATGGGAATGAGCATTTACAAAAAAAAGTTATATTTTATATTTATGAAAAGGATTAAAAAAACCCATTGGGTACTTTAGACTAAGAAACTGGGCCCTGGGAGCAGCCACCACCTCCCTCTAAGCTGTGCACGGGCGCGGCTGTGCACAATTAAAAATCTTGCCGCGCCCAAACTTTTGAATGCCGTGCACCTGCCCAGAGAGGAGCTGGGCGTGGAGCATGGTGTAGGCACTGGGGCTGGAGGGGGCAGCCTGGGGATGAGGCACAGTTAGCAAAACGGGGACCATGTCCCTGCCTGTGTTCTCTTGACTCTGCCTCCAGTGCCTGCTGTCCCAGCCACCTGCGGAGGGTTCGGGATTGAGACTATGGTCGGGGGAAGAAAGGTAAGAAAGGTTTATTGACTTAACAAAAACACAACTACGCGTAGTAACAAGACAAACAATGACAGACAAGAATAATTTGTGTCGGCAACTTATCGGCAGTCCCCTCTGATGCCTGATGTATGACAAGTTTCTCTTTCCACAAAACTTGGCGAAGTCAGGCGTCCCTGATTAGCACTGTCCGAGTGGTACCGGGAAGGACTGTGATATTCAGACCTTGGTCTCCTTGAGATCCATGGGCCCACTGATCCAGGTTAACAGCTAATTGATCCTTTTTACAGAGCTGTATCTTCCTTCTGAATGATTTCCAGATGTTTCGGCCAATTTGTAACTTCTGAACTGTGCTGATAACTTACAGCCACTCAGATTATTTTTACATCAACTGTCCTTAGACTGACCAATAGCAGTACAATCCTTGTATTCTTTTGATAATATTAATTTTAACTATGCCACAGGGCCTTACTACTTCAAGGCTTTGCTAAATTTACTAGGCCTTACTTTATACAAGGCCTTACTACATCTTAAACTTTAATTAGGCTCTTAGCAGCAACATATAGCTTAATACCTAAACAAATGACAGAATTACACTTGGTCTAATCTTCATAGAGCCTTCAGCAAGCACCTTTATCACATAGACACAATTTCAGCTGTCACACCTGCCGTGATGCTGGCACCTGTGGCTGCTCGGGAAAGCCAGGAGCAGCAATTTAAAACAATTTTTTGTGTTTTAAACAATTTCCTCGCATGCCTCCTGGTGTGCCAGGGAAAATGTCTCTGTGTGCCACTAATTGGCACATGTGCCAGGGGTTCCCTGTCCCTCTACTAGCTAGATGTTCTTTCTTCCTTGGGGCATCTGCATTACCTTTATGAATTGAAATATTTTATTGAAGTCTTAATATTAGTATATTTATATACAAAGTATCATTTTTATAATTGGATTTTAAGCAATTCATATATTTTTAAATGTACATCTTTTAATTCAAGATTATGGGCATTTACATGCATTCAGGGAGGCTACTCTGACACGCTGTAAATCCAGTGTATGGGAGCAGATTCGATTAATTGGATCTGCTGGAGCGCTGAAATTAATATGCTCCAGCAGCTTCCAGCATCACGTGTAGCAGTCTCCTGGTACTGCAAAATGCTGGTGGGGTGCTTTGAACTAAAGCTCATTGAATGACTTTTAGTTCAAAGTGCCCCGCTGCCATTTTTCAGCACGGTGACACTGATACGTGTGATACTTGGGGACTCTTAATTAGTGTTGCTCGCTAATTAAAGCACCCTCTTCCCCCGCCTTCTAGAGCACGTCTATAAATGCCCTATATCTTCAGCATATGAAAAACATGCTACTAATAGCATCTGTGAATTCAAAGACATGAAGTTGGAGAAAACCAAGAGAAAGTATTAAATGACTGCAGGATTGACATGAAGATTTATAGAACTAATTATGCATGTTTAATACAATGGCAGCTAATGGAAACAAAGCAAATTATGTACAAGTATTTGAAGATGTATACACCAAGGAAAATGAAAGCATAATTTTGAATAGTACAAGGAGGTATAAGTATGGGAACGAGAGATGAAATTTAGGTTTAATATTAGGAAATTGGAATGATGATATCAGTCAGACTATGGAATGATCTTCAACTTTTATAGATAAAAAGCACAATGATAGTGCTAAGTCTTGTCCTGGGAAAAGTTTGAACAGTGAATTTAGTTCCCCAGTGAAAGTAGTGGAAATCTCATCTCCTCTAAGTAATTTTAAAAAAGTAGTAAATAAACCACTGCAGAATATAATTTGTGTAGCAATTCTGCTTTAGGAAAGCAATGCATTGGAAGAGGAAATAGGTGAATAGAACCATTTTATTTTAAATTCTTTGTACCCAAAGAGCTAGATTTTCAAAACAGCTTACAACCAGACTTCAGTTTAGGTACCTAAATACATGGCTTGATTTACCAAAATGCTTAGTACCCAGAAACTCCTTTGTTCGTTGTGATCATTTCAGAAACTCTGGCCACTCCACTTAGGTACCTAAATAGGAGCTGAACTGTTCTGAAAATCTGCCTTGAATTGTGGGGATTAGGCACTTTAAATCTGCCTTAGAAGTTTTCAGTATTTTTTTTTAAAATCCTCTTTTTTGTATATTGGTGTTTTCAAATGCACAACAGCTGGTTCAAAATATTTGCAATGTTTTTGCCTAGATATTCTTATAATAACATTGTTTTAATTTAAATTGGATTATTCATCTTGGGAGCATCTACATGAGACTGTACTGTGCAGTAGCAATGAGAAGTAGCGTTGCTGGACGCTAACCATGATGCAATGCTACTGCACAGTAGTGTCGGAAAAAAATGTGGGAACAGTACTGCGCAGTAATGCTGGTTCTGTGCAGTCAGCTGCTTGTTTAGACCTAGCCCCCATGACACTGAACCCATAAAATTAATTTATTGGGAATTAAATAATGTTTTTGGTATCCTAGTAGTGTTTGCTGAAGCCTAAGTAAGAAACAGTGATGTAAACTCTGCGGTGGAATTTTGCTGTGCAAAAATTATACTTAAAACATTTTTATTGCAATAGCTTCT
>NW_005842793.1:654821-655941 GCF_000455745.1 Alligator sinensis
AAGTTGAGGTGTTTTGGGCCCCTGTCATGTTAGCCACTATATTAACATAGGAAGTGTAAATGACATTTACATAGTCATATAAATGACACAGTAAATTACAGAACTTTCAGGTTGACTTCAGAATCTGTTGTGTTGTAAATGTGTCACAAATCAGTTTCTGACGCAACCCCAGAACCCCAAGTTTCTTCCCACTGTCCTGCCACTTATCATAGATTCATAGATGTTTGGGTCGGAACGGACCTTAGCAGATCATCGAGTCCGACCCCCTGCCCTGGGCAGGAAAGAGCACTGGGGTCAGATGACCCCATGCAGGTGCATGTCTAGCCTCCTCTTAAAGACCCCCAAGGTAGGGGAGAGCACCACCTCCCTTGGAAGCCCATTCCAGATTCTGGCAACTCTTACTGTAAAGAAATTCTTCCTGATGTCTAACCTAAATCTGCTCTTTGTCAGTTTGTGGCCGTTGTTCCTAGTTACTCCAAAGGGTGCCCTGGTAAAGAGAGCATCTCCTATTCCTTGCCTTCCCCCCCCCCCCCCCCCCAATTTTTTGGGCCCCCCCCCCCCGATGAATTTGTAGGAGGCCACAAGATCACGTCTCTGCCTTCTCTTGTGGAGGCTGATGAGATCCAGGGTCATCAATCTCTTCTCATAGGGATTTGCCTGCAGGCTTCTAACCATATGAGTGACCGTGTTCTGAACCCTCTTGAGGTTGTCCACATCTCTCTTGAAGTGTGGTGCCCAAAACTGGACTCGGTACTCCAACTGCAGCCTGACCAATGCTTCAAAAAGGGAAAGTATCACCTCCCTGGACCTGTTCGTCATGCACCTGCTAATGCATGATAAAATCAAAGGGGGCAGGAGAGCATACAAGCCTCCATGGCTCACCAAAAACATCCGGGAATGTCTCCTTGCTAAAAAGGAGGCTTACTCCCAATGGAAAGGAGGGGTCATCACCAAGGAGGACTATTCGGCAGTTGCTCAGGGGTGTAGGGGGGTAGTTAGGAAGGCCAAGGCAGAGATGGAACTGGGACTAGCTTCCCAGATTAAGGACAACAAGAAGTCCTTTTTTAAATACATAGGGAGTAAAAAGAAGGCCCCGGGTAATGTGGGGCCCTTGCAGGAC
>NW_005842793.1:657481-658939 GCF_000455745.1 Alligator sinensis
TGGGGTCATTTGACCCCAGTACTCTTTCCTGCCATGGCAGGGGGTCAGACTAGATGATCTGCCCAGGTCCCTTCCGACCCTAGAAACTATGAAATGCGGTTAGCTTTACTGATTGCTTTGTCACACTGACAACTCATGTTCATCTTGGTGTCAACAATGAGTCCGAGATCCCTTTCTGTTGCTGTGCTACTGAAAAGGTCCTCCCCCAGCCTGTAAGCGTGCTGGTGATTCCTTTTCCCTAGGTGCAGCACTTTGCACTTGTCCTTATTGAATTGCATCCTATTCTGTTCTGCCCACTTTTCCAACCTGTCCAGATCTGCCTGAATTTGGTCCCTACCCTCTAGTATGTTAACTTTACCCCATAATTTGGTATCATCTGCAAATTTGGACAGAGTGCTTTCCAAGCCCTCATCCAAGTCACTGATGAAGATATTGAACAGCACCGGTCCAAGGACCGAGCCTTGTGGGACTCCACTGCCCACATCTGTCCAGGTCGATATCGACCCATCCACCACCACTCTGGGTGTGACCCCTAAACCAATTTGCCACCCACCCAACCATGTAATCATTTACGTCACAGCCGCTCAGTTCATCTGTGAGAATAGATGAGATGCCATATCAAAGGCCTTCTTAAAATCCAAGTAGATGACGTCTACCTCAGTTCCTGCATTTAAGCATTTTGTGACCTGGTCATAAAAAGAAACAAGGTTAGTCAGACAGGATCTACCTGCTATGGTTGCCTTTTAGCACTGTCTTCCACCCTTTTCTCCCTACCCTATCATGTCTGTACAGCCCTCAATGCTTACTGCCCAGTCGTGGTTAGGGTCCCACCAAGTTTCAGTTAGCCCAACTAAATCAAAGTTCTTGTTTGCAAGCAAGAATGTGAATTCCTCCTGCTTGTTCCCCATGGGCATTAGTATAGAGACACTTGAGCCCCCTGATGGGTGTCCTTGGTGCCCCCCTGTCCTGATGCCCGTCGGACCTGTTAGTGTTTATGTGGGATGTTTCAGCGCATGACTCGTGGTTCAGTGATCCTAGGTTCTCTCTGTTGTCTGTATTCCAGGCCCCCGACGAACCTAGTTTAAAGCCCTGTGTAGGACGTCAGCCAAGTCGTCAGAGAATAGACTCTTACCTTTCGAAGAGAGATGAAGACCATTACGTCCTAGGATGCCCCTTTTGTGGAAGTGCAGATTGTGGTCGAAGAAGCCAAAACCCACACGATGACAATCCCAAGGAACAGACCAGATCCTTGTCCCAACAGACCAATCCTTGTCCCAAGGAACAGACCAGAGTTTGCCCTGGAATAACTTCTTATCCCTGTTGGCCTTATCTCCACTGCCCATATACAGGACCTCAAATACAGCAGGGGAGTAGGTGGCTTTTGGGTTGTGAAAGAAATTTTAGGTCCTCCTTTCTGTACAAAGGGCTGGCCTGGAAAATTGCTCACCCAAAGATCAC
>NW_005842793.1:659149-660060 GCF_000455745.1 Alligator sinensis
TGATTACAAACCTGACTGGTAGGGACATTGAACCTCCAAAGCCTGGGATCCAAAGACCATGATTCTATTATAGCTAGATTGAAAAAAACAAACAAAAAAAAGCCTCCAGGCAACTCCCCCCAATCAACATTAATTGTTCATAAGTTACCAGAAATTTCCTCCAGAAATTTTTCTCCCTGGGACACCTGGTACTCTTCTGGCTGATGGGCCATTTCTCTTGGATGCCATTGTTGAAGAGGAGTTCATTTTCCCCTTTATAGGCAGACAATGCCTTCAGTGCCCAACCTAATAACTTCTTCTGGCTGGGCCTGAGAGTGGCAGTGGCAGATCTTCTTGCCCTAGTGTTATGCTAGCAAAAGAGATTTATCAGTTCTGCCCACTCCGTTTCTTTGACTAAACCATATCTGAAAACGCAATGATATATACAGACAGCCTAACACAGGGGTCGGTAAAATATGGTTTGCTGGCCGGATCTGGCCTGTGGGCAGCTGACAGTTCTGGTTGTCATGCGGTGCTGGGCAGGTGTGCGAGACTGCTTCTGCCTAGCAGCATGAGCCCTTGACGTGGTGGTATCAGCTGTGGACCCAGGTGGGGCTTCCACTGCAGCAGGCAGACAGCGATGTCAGCTGTGGGTGCTGCCAGCAGGTTCAGGAGCCTGGATGCAGAACCTGCCAGTGGCATCCACAGCTGACACTGGTGCCCTCCTGGCATGGTGGAAGTTCCTGCTGTTACCAGATTTGCCCATTACTTTGGGGTGTGCTCATTTAAGGGGTATGTTTCTAGCGTCTTGGTAATTCTGTCAATGTGCTGCTTGTGTTACTTGTGTGTCTATACGGAGCTGTATATCTCCCTTCTGCAAGTCCTCCCCCCCCCCCCGGGGCTTTTTTCCGGGACTCAGCTCCAATGGGCTC
>NW_005842793.1:660751-662834 GCF_000455745.1 Alligator sinensis
AATGTGCTGCTTGTGTTACTTGTGGGTCTATACGGAGCTTTATATCTCCCTTCTGCAAGTCCCCCCCCCCCCCCCGGAGCTATCTTCCAGGACTCAGTCTCAATGGGGCTGGGTTCCTCCAGTCACCAAATCAGTCATACACACAAACGCACACAGATTAATGTGACACGCCTGACCCGGCCGGGTTGATCAGCATGGACAGGCTGACACCCTCGTATGCTAAGAATCAGTTCATCGGAGCAACAATAAACTGCAGTCAGACAAGCACACAGGTAAACAGAATCCCTCTGAATCTGGCTGGGTGTCCAGCTGACACCCTCATGGGCCAGCATTCAGTTCGTTAGGGCATGTCTGAGTCAAACTGGGTCAGTCAGCCTGTACAAGCTGATCCCCTTATGTGTTTCAAACTTAGCACATCCCAATCTTTAGCCTCTTGATGAGCAAACCCCACGGTATTTTTGGGCTTCACAGGGATCTTTAGCTTAGGTAAAAGAAGCATTGCTGCAGAGCACATGAGGAAGGGGAAGTAGAGAAGGAAAAATGTATCCAGTTACTACCAGTTTGACTATAAAAGTTATTTATCGCTAAGTATATGAAATATATATAATGGTACTAGTAGTAATAGACATGCAAAGGAAAAATAAACACAAACAATTGCAATACTACCCTGATTTCACTAAGTATTTGGGGAAACTTAGCTCAAGCTTAACTAATACAGTTCAGGTTCAGAAATTTATGCCTAGAGAGTAAAGAGAGAGAGAGAGAGAGAGAGCGCTGGGATCTCACCAGTCCAAGGTACTCGGGTTGCAAAGCTGACAAAGTTTGTAGCACAATCCTTGAAGGGAGACGATCTGTTCTTCCAGTGTCCCAAGGACAACAGGGGATGGTGTCAGCACATGATTTTTCTTCTTGAACCACACACACTGCTGCTTTTTTACAGATTTTTATACCCTCAGTTCAGCTGCTTTGAAGCATTCTCAATAGTGTAAATCATTGTCTTTTCTGTTGACAAGGGGTTATCTGGTTTGGAACATCTCAAGAAACTGATTGATAATCAGGAAATACGTAAGGTTAGGGAGTAACCAGATACTTGGGAGCCAGCTTGAAATTCCTATGGATAGCAGATATACTGATGGGATATCTCATGGTTTCTTCAGAAACAATAGATAGCTTGCAGCATTAGGATTTTGGATTTTTACTTGTTGTGAACAAGCCTCAGCTTAGCATGACTTTTCCAGATCTTACTATAGTCTTTTAACAGACTTAAGGCAATTATTAGGGTGTTTATAACCTTTGAGCAGGAGGACTTCCACCAGTCGTCCCGGGAAAAGTATGACAACACCTGTAGTCAGGGCTCCAGTGGGCTGGACTCTGTGATGAACCCCTTTACCATTGTTCAGATGTTGCCCACACCCGCTCTGACTCGGTCTCTTGCCTCAGCATTCCCTAACCCGGCAACTGAGTTTTAGTCAATCAAGTTTAAATAGGCCTCCCATAGTGGGACCGGGGAATGTACGGCCTGAGATGCCTATTAAACTTAGAGGTGTGTGTGTGTGTGTCGGGGGGGAGTCCTTTGTAAATCCAAATTAGAACTGGTCTGATAAATGCTGAGCTGGGTGTGTGTGAACATGGGTTGATTAGCATTTAGAGCACAGATTCCCCATCATGCAGTGCTCCCCTGCTTCTCTGACCCCAGAATTCACTGCAGTCTCTGCTTCAGGCTTTCTGTTCTCCATCTTCCATGTAAATGAATGGTCATCTGGTTCCGTCTTGGATGCAAATGAGACCTAGGGCAGTTGTTTCACTCTTGTCACCCTTATCTGGAGGGTCTTAGGTGTGTCTCTCACTGCATCTTAATCAGTTTCGTTTAGGTAGAGGAGGGGAGGGAGGGGGAATTAATTATGAGTCAGACAGACTGTATCCTGTGCCAGGGTTCCCAAGAACACAGAGCTGAGACATAACACCGCCTGGAACTGGGGACCAGAGCAGAATGTTCTGCTGCACCAGGCGGGCGTCAGTGTTAGCTGTGGACACTGCCGGCAGGTCTATGTTGGGGCTCTGGAACCTGCTGGCTGTACCCACG
>NW_005842793.1:662850-670061 GCF_000455745.1 Alligator sinensis
GCAGAAGCTCCTGCCTGGGTCCGCAGCTCAGTGTTGGGGCTCCTGGTGAATGGGGAGCTGGAGAGAGACAGAGAAGGATGTAGTCCTCGACAGGCCCTCAAAACTCATTAAGTGGCCTTCCAGCTGAAATAATTGCCCTCCCCTGGCCTAACATCATCTGTACAGTGATAACAGTAACATAAATGGATATAGCATAACATGGGCTTTTCAATGAAACTACACATGCCGTATCAGTGAAATAAACACAAGGAACCACTCATGGCACCCCACAACCCCCAGAACATAACAGTTCATGACATTATGCTCATCAGACCTTGTAAAAAGACGGTGCATAATCTTGCAAACAGTGCAGCATGTGTGCAAATTTGCTTATTTGGATAATCCCATTAGGATGCAATTTAATAAAGATAAATGTAAGGTACTCCACCTGGGAAGGAGGAACCCCCAGCACACCTATAGGTTGGGGAGTGTCCTTCTCCGCAGCTCGGAGGCAGAGAGGGATCTTGGAGTCATAATTGACTCCAAGATGAACATAAGCTGGCAGTGTAATGAGGCCATCAACAAGGCCAATTGCACCTTGTTGTGCATTAGCAGGTGCATGACTAATAGATCAAAGGAGGTGATGCTCCCCTTCTACGTGGCACTGGTCAGGCCGTAGTAGGAGCACTGTGTTCAGTTTTGGGCGCCGCACTTCAAGAGGGGTGCAGGGAATCTGGAGAGGGTTCAGAGGAGGCCACTCGCATGATTAGTGGCCTTCATGATAGCCCCTACGGGGTGAGGTTGAGAGAGCTGAATCTCTTCAGCCTTCACAAGAGATCTTGTGGTCACCTATAAATTTATTAGGGGAGGTCAACAGGGAATAGGGGAAGTGCTGTTTACTAAGGCGCCCCAGGGAGTGACTAGGAATAACAGGTGTAAACTAGTTGAGAGTGGATTTAGGTTAGATATTAGGAAGAAATTTTTCACAGTAAGGGTGGCCAGGTTCTGGAATGGGCTTTCAAGAGAGGTGGTGCTACCACCTAGCTTGGAGGTCTTCAAGAGGAGGCTAGATAGTCACCTGGCTGGGATCATCTAACCTTGGTCCTCTTTCCTGCCAGGAGTAGGGGGTCGGACACGATGATCCATTGTGGTCCCTTCCGACTCTACAATCTATGAATCTAGGAATTATGGTCTATGTAAATTCCAGGTAATATTACATTTCCCTGTAGTGATGTTCTGTTAGTATCTACTAGATAATTCTGGACTGTCAGTGATTTAGGGTTTTATGAATGTCTCTTCCTTTTGGCAGCACTATAAATACATTTTTATTTCACCTGATACTAGGTCTTCAGCACCAAGTGCTATTTCAATTCCCAGGGCTCATGATGCAAAGAATTTAACTTTTATAAGAGCTATAAAATGAAGCTTGATAATGTTACCTTTTTAACGTGGCAAAATATGATAATCCGCACAAGCTTTTAATTTAATTTCTAAACTTAACTGTAAAGTGTAGATATTTTTAATTCATTTTAAATATGTATGATTACTAGATCATCATTTTTCCTTCACTTTTCTGTAATAGAGATGTGAAATTCTTGTTAGCTGATCTGTACTGGCACGCACTGCCCTGAGTAAAAAAAAAAAAAAAAAAAAAAATCACTTGAGAAGTCACCTGTATACATCCAGGCTAAAATGATAAAAATAACAATAATCTCTCTCTCTAGATATATATAGGGTACACTTATGCAAACTGTGAGATGGAACTGATTTGTGGATAAATCTATAAACAAAGATTTATTACCTCTTAAAAAAAATCCTGATGTGGCTGCTCTCAAAATATTGAGGGGAGACTGAAGTGCTTTGAATTTCAGTACTAGAAATAACAAGTGCCCCTTGTGCATTGATAAAGATAGAAAGGATGATTGGTGGAAGCTGTCCAAAGTAGTGCGAAGGGTAGCCACATGTGTTCAAAATCACACCAGATTCTAGGCTTTAAAAGCCTCATCTATACTGCAGGTATTTAACATGTTAAATATAGATTAGTCCCCCCAGTAAGGCAATTTTTTTTCTTTAGAGTCAATCAAATTAATGTGGCTCTTTTGCTAAGGTAGAGCACGGCTATTTGATGTTTAATTTTTAATGTGGTATACTACTTGATTGCATGGTAGAAATGTAGTGGAATACATAAAACTTGAGCTGCTTATTTTATGAGCATTATGTTCATATAATATCTGTTCGTCAGACCAGGTTGAAGAATGTCATGAGATCATCAAAATGACCTGAAGTGGCAGACTGTTGGATAAATCTGGATTACTTTCCAGGAGAAAGAGTAAAAAAAATTAGGAAATCTGCATTGATTCTTTGGGCAAGTGAAATGGTATTATGAGATACAAATTGTATTAACATAATTACCAAATAAGGTATTTGTACTCCTTTCAATGTTGTCTGGTAATCATTTGAGATACTTTCTATCAAAAAGATCAGTTAAATGTGAAAAGGTGAATTAACAAATAAAAAGAAAGACGAAAGGTTCTGTTTCATGTATACACACTGAATATCTCCAAGAGGAATGAATCTGAGCATTCTAAAGACGTGTTGACATTGTGGGAATTCTTCAGAGACATAATTTTTTAAAAATAATTTTTGCTCAAAGTATAGAGTCATTGATGTTAGTAGCTTAGTGTTGCTGGAAAATACTCTGCAATGGTCTATGGTCTTTTCTTTTGAATGTGTTAATGACCTATTGTCCCTTGTTTTTGGGTGGGTTTTTTGTCCCTTATATGCAAGAGCTGATGCTTAGATATTTTTTTTCTGGCCGGTTAAGACTTGCCAAAAGTATCTGCTGCTGGGGAGATTATTGCTAAAACGCTTAGAAGGAAATGTATAGAAAAAGACATTATATTACCTATTGTATTATCATAGTGTATTTTTTCTCCTGCTGTTAAGATAATGTCAGTATATATTTATTTGAAGTTTGTGTTTTAGCCATTGTTCTACAGTTTTGTAATGCTGTATAAAAATGATTGAATTAAAAACTCTCTTGATCCATAAAGTGCTAGCTTGGGGCTGACTACATGCCTCATCGTGCAGGCCACCATGAAGGAAAAAGCAAATGTTAGGCACAACTTTGTTTCCCTACTCCAGCTACTTGTACTGTGGGTAGCAGTTCCGAGGAAAGAGGAGCCTCTGTGATTGTTCACTTTTTTCTTCCTTTCTATTAAAGAAAACATGTTAAAAAAACAACCCCCCAAAACAAACAAACCAAAAAACCCCAAACCCCAAACAAACCCAAAACCAACCAAATCCTTTTTAGCTAGTGTGGCTATGATACAGGAATATGGCATACAAGAGTTTTTGCCTTGAGTTAATTGATTGTCAGTTAATTTGAGACAGCTAATACTTTTGAATTGGTTACTCAAGTAATTCCTGAAGCACTAGTACCTTTCTGTGCATATGGATATAAACAAACAGGGAATGAGTGGAATTTGCGTTTGTGCCCCTTCCACATCAGTCAGGCTAACTGCACTAGTAAATTAGAAGCAATGTGGGGTACATGAAACACAGATTGCACCTAGGGAACAGATTGTGGCTCTTTGGCCCCTGGTAGATGTTACACTATTTAACTGTGTCTTAAATAGTAACCCAGCCACGCATTCAAGTGTTTCATGGTATGACAAAATGGGAAGCCAGTCATAAAATTATTCCACAAAATACAATATTTACTCAAATCAAAGGCAAGGTTTTTTTTCCAGTCAGTCAGCATGGGGGAAAAACATGCCTCATCTTGGATTTGAGTAACAGCTCTCAGACTCTGCCCTGGCCTCGGGCCTTTGGCCTAGCCTGGAGCTTGAGCTGAAGCTGCCAGGGCTGCTGCTGCAGCTTGGAGTCAGCAGCCATGTAGTCCTCAGCAGCGGACTGAGTGTAGGTCAAGGGCCAGGCATAGGGTCAGGGATCAGGTGGGGATGCGGCAGCAGCACCCCTTTCCTCAGGGTACAAATTACATTCAGACTCTTAAGGGGAGGTCTGTGGTGGTGGCAGCCAGAAGCTGGAAGGAGCCACTGCCTGAGTTGCTTAGAAAGGCACGGTGCAGGCCAGGGCTCTTATCTCTTATGGGGGGGCTCTCATGGGAGGTATCTCTAATGGGAGGGGGCTTGGGGGGCTCTTGTCTCTTTGGGAGGCCTGAGCCCCCCCCCCAACCTTACCCCCCCCTGTATTTCAAACCCTGCCTTCTCCCGGACTTTGAGATTAGGGCAGGGATTATGCAGCAGTGTGGGGAGTCAGGGATTGGGAGGGTCAGAGACTGGGTGGGGAATGGGCAGCAGTGCAGGTCAGAAATTAGGTGGGGCATGGGGTAGCAGCATGGGTCAAAGGATTGGACAGCAACATGTGCTACTGCCCCATCCTGAAACTGTGCTACTGCCCCATCCCGCACCATGGGCAACAGTGTGGGTCAGGGAGCCAATTTCCCAGCCATTGGACTGTGATGTAGCCGAAGCTGCAGTTGGCCAATTTTTCCGTGAGATGATCATGGGACACCTTATCAAAGGCTTTTTTAAAATCAAGATATATGAGGTTAATCTCTTCTCCCTTGTCCAGGTGATATATCACCTGGTCATAGAAGGAGATGAGATTGGTCAGGCAAGACCTACTCATAACAGACCCATGCTGGCTATCCCTCAGGATGTTGCCATCAGCCAGTTTGTCAAGAATGGTCTCTGATAATTTTTTCCAAAATCTTCCCTAAGATAGAGGTCAGGCTGATAGGCTTGTAGTTCCCTGGATCTACTTTCCCCCTTTCTTGAAGATAGGCACCACATTGGCCTTCTTCCAGTCTTCGAGCACTTCACCTGAGCATCATGAGTTCTCGAAGATCTGTGCTAGTGGCTGAGCTATGATGCCTGCCAGCTCCTTAAATACCCTGGGGTGTAAACTGTCTGGGCCAGCTGATTTGAAGGTGTCCAGCCTGTCAAGGTGTTCCTTCACATGGTCTACATTGATGAAGGGTAACCCTGGCCATCCCGTGCCATACTGAGTAGGGCTGTCCCTTGGGGCTGGTGAAAAACCAACACAAAATACCCGTTAAGCAGGTTGGCTTTTTCCTGGGCGTCGGTTGTCAGTTGTCCCATCTGGTTTAGCATGGGTCTAGTGTTACCCTTGCGTTTCCTCTGGCTCCTCACCTATCTAAAAAAGGACTTTTTATTGTCTTTGATATGTGTAGCCAGTTGGAGTTCAGTTGCAGCCTTGGCTTTTCTGGTTCGTTCCCTACAGGTCTGGACCACTGCAGAATACTCCTTCTTTGGGGTGAATCCAGTCTTCCATCCTTTATAGGTCTTTCTTTTTAGGTGCAGGAGGTCCACAAGTTCCCTGCAGAGCCAAGGGGCTGCTGTGACTTTCAGCTGCCTGATTCTGGGGTCTTTGTGTGCTGGGGCCTTAAGAAATCATGTGTGCAGCCCAGTTGCATGCATGGTTTTCTGACATCCCATTGTGTGGAGTTCTGGGTGCCGGTTGGAGACCTTGGTGTCATTCTGGGGATGAGGCTGATGATCAGCTTGGAACTGTACTGGAGTCTCAGACTAGCTCGACTGTGGTCCTGGGGCTGAAACTGACAATATGCTGATTGTCAGTCTCAGCCTTGGGACCCCACCAGAATCTCAAACTAGCTCTGATGCAGTCTCAGGGCTGAGACTGACATTGAAGTGATTGTCAATCTCAGCTCTGGGAATGCACCGCTTCCAATTTTCGGTGCAGGGGGAGCCCGGGATCATGATCCCAGACTCCCACTGCACTGGCAAGTATTAATGGTGTGACTGGAATCTGATCCCCCCAGCTGAAAATCGCACATCCTGCCATCCATGTGTGGCATGGCAGGAAGCGTGATCGCTGGGACCAGGAAACAGATCCCATTGTGCCATTAAATGAATTGTGCCGGGGTCTTAATGCCTGCACTTCTCTTGACTTCGAGAGGAGCCCAAGAATCATACTGTAAGCTGAACTAGTTTATGAGAGAAAAAATAGGTTCAGCAATGGGTTATTGTAAAACATTGTTGTGTTTTCAAAGGATTGTTCCCTAGATTCTACTGCAAAGCAAGTAGACATTTTAACTGCATTCCAACGAGGAAAGGGAAAGGAACATAATGAACAGAATCTATCAGAATGCATATCAGTGTACAGTTCCTCCGACTCTGAGTTAGAGTTAAGAAGCCTAGCTATTCTTAAACGTATTGCTAGTTGAATGGTTCCAAAAGCCTGATAGAAAATCCCTTTTTAGAATAAATCCATGGCATTATATAATTGGTTAATAATAATGATGATGATGATGATGACTACTTAATAATAATGGCTACTGTCACCAACAGCTTTGATATCTGCAACATCTACTCTACATTGAGAAAATTTGCCTCAGCTATGCAGCCTAAATTTATATGAACTAAGCAGTAATACAGGTCACTCACTCAATGCATGTAAAATCTAAACTCTGATTCCAGTGGCCAGATTGAATCAGTGTAATGGTTCCAACTCTCCAAACGAAAGTCAGTTAATAATGATCAGGTATGGACAAAAGTCCAAAGTCAGGTAGTCTCAATCTCATAAAGGGTGAGAGAAAAGAAGCATCATGTTAGTCTAGAAAAAATTTGCTTTTTTGGGGAGTACCTATGGTGCTTTATCATTTCAAGACAGTAGTTAAAAACTGATCTCAGTAAGCAAGAGGATCATTCCTTCTTTCAAAACAAAAGAGTAGAGTTAGTTGAAAAAGCCAAATATATTTCATGAAAAAATGTAGAAGGAACTAACAAAAAACTCAAAAATTTTCATAATTTTTTTGGATAAAATATATTAAACCTATACTTTTAAAATGTATGACAGACGTTTTCAAAACGTTATATTTGTGGGAGAACTAAATTCCATTTTCCAGTTGAGAAAGTGAGCAGGCAAGGGTGAGAAAAAGAATGAGAGAGGTTTTTGCTTTCTCCTTTCCTTTCATTAAAATATGGCAAGAGAGCATAAGAAAGACAGAGAACTTTTGCTACCAGAATGAAACTTAAAATTGAAAATTGCAACACAGTTATGTGCATCTACCTCACAGAAACAAATGATGCCATCCGTTAGTAAAATAGCTGGGCATTTAAAGAGCTGGTTTGAGCTGTTTGGTGATTCTAGTACAGGGGTGGGCAATTATTTCAGCCCCTTGAGGGCCTGCTGCCTACTGTTGCCACTGGCTGGGTGTGGGTGGG
>NW_005842793.1:670103-679133 GCF_000455745.1 Alligator sinensis
ACCCCCACTGGCAGGAGCTCCCTTCCCCACTCACCAGCTGCCCAGTCCCATGTCATCACGCTCGGTGCCTCCACCAAGGTGGAAGCACAGAGCCTACCCAGTCCAATGGTGCATGAGCTCATTCTGGCTTTCAGAGGGGCAGCTGCAGGCTGGTAATAATTGTTTTTGGAGGGGCACTGTAGGCCAAATCTGGCCCATGGGCCATATTTTGCCCTGCCTCTGTTCCTTTTCATTCCATCCAGGAAGAGCACACACCAACTGCTGAAACTTCCTTAGCTTGACGAAGGGTGTTTGAACCCGTAAGCTTGCTTAATAATTGTTTTCCAACTATTTAAGTTGGTCTAATAAAAGATATCAGATTCACCCAAAGAACCTTGTCTGCCTATGTACTTAGACCAACATGGCTACAACCTACACCCCTATAATCATTTGTAGTGACATTTTGGGTTTGAATGGACAGATGAAACTTGCAGGGAAAAGGGGCTGTACCTCAGGGGAAGGATCCTCAAATGTGGAATTGTTTGTTATCAGAGATCATTATAAGCTAAGGCTAGCAGTGCAGGTTTAGTCATGAGCTGAGTGCTAACAAAGTGATGTGGTATTAACCTGCACATTGGTGCAACACAGGTCCACAGACAACACAGATAAGCAATCTAGAGCCCACCTCTCCACCAGACACATTGACACTTCTGCATTCTAACTGGAACACTCCAGTGTGCTGCAGCCTCTCATACATTCAGTGGCCCTGTGTTTTAAATATGGTAGCAGGGGCACTTTAACTGAACCTCATTCAACGAGTTTAGTGAAATGCAGGACGCTGAATACATGAGATGCTGCGGGCATTTTAATTACAGTGGCTCTCAGAAGCCACTGTAATTAAAATGCCTCCCTCTGCCTCTACCCTGGAGCACTTGTATAGGTGACCATCCTTAGCATGAAGGCCAACAGTGGCAGACAACATCTTTAGCACCGAAATCACCTTCTGCTTTGGCACTGTTCCCTGACAAGATATGCTCTTTCTTCTTGTATCCAGGGCATACCTTTTTGCTCACATCAATAGTGAAGGCACCCTCTCTTTTTCTCTCTCAGTTCAGAAAGGTACTCCATGGCACAGTCTGCAGACTTTCACTTTGGAGCCTTGTTGCTTCCTCTGTATGGTTGTCAGTGGACTTCTAACCTCAACTCAGTCAGTCTTATTAGTAACATGCTATCATGGTCAAGCTCTGACAGTACCTTTGTGGGGAACCATCCACTCATCTTCCTATTCTATCTCTGGAGGATGTTGAGGAGACCTCATTCCTCATTGGTATCTCTGGCAAGGCCATTCTTGTCAGAGAGAGATGATGAACATGGTATACTTGATGAAGTGAAATTGTTGTAACAGCATTCTCTTCCTTCACTTAAAGAATCTTTTTCATAGTCATGAGAGAGGCAGTAGATACAATCCCAGTACCACTACAACATGAACAGGTGGCTCCTGAAAAAATTGCTGAGACTTTGGGTATTGAGACTCCATTATCCAAGAAAAATCTTTCAAACGTTTGGATATTTTGAATTTTTTTGGTTGTCACTAAAGTTGTCCACGTGCTCTTATGGATATACTTGACCTGGCAAACGTATGATGGCAAACAATTGGTATCATTCCTTTAACAATCCAAAAGGGATGAGAGAGGATTTGCTTCAGAAAGGATTTGAATATTAACATGATAGCCAGACCTTTTCTGGATATCTATTCAGCTTCCCATCTGTCTCTAGTGGGTTATGGAATAGAGAAAATCCCACACAATTTACTGATTCGTTTTGATGCACTGGCTGGGGGAGTAGTTAGCTGATTGCACGATTTCACAATGATTACACACTTAATTTATACAACACAATTTTATTTTAAAACTCTTTGCTACGTATATAACACTGCTTAGCTTTAAGAAACACCACAAACATTAAAAACACAATAATTACATATATCAGAAACAATGCTCCGAATGCACTTCCTTCCCAAACAATGCTATAAGAATTAGTGTTACAAAAACAACTACAATTACAACTAAAAGTTAAATTTGAATCAATACTATTATTTTTCATAATATACTTACAATCCTAGAATTCCGGGAAGCCAAATACCAAAATATGGTTTCATTCCTCAGTAGTACGATTTAATGGGTTGGCCTCAGTAGTACGGTTCAATAGGCTGGCCTCAGCAATACGATTCAATGAGCTGGGCTCAGCAGTGATAGGACTACGTCCCCTTCCTTCAGTCCCTTTCAGGTGCTCTGCGGCTTCAGCGTGAACTAAGAGATTCGTGTTCACGGAGAGGTTGGATTAGGTGATCAATCTAATCCGATCTTACACTTGCGATTCTTCCTTCGTTGTTCTGCAAGTGAAGTCACCTCCAAATTGGGACAGTAAGTTACAGGTTTTTATTGAGTGAGCTGCCGTCAGTGGGCTCCTCCTACTCAACTTATCATAAGATCCCAAATTTCGGATCTTACTCAACAGAAATTACCTTTGTTGAGCATTTTGGGGAGACTTCTTCCATATCACTGTAAATACCCTTTTCTTAGCAATTTGGTTAAAAGGCCTTAGGCTTTGATGTCTCGGAATTCAGGATATTTGCTTTCTTTGTAAAAGACTTCTTTTTTTTCAATTTAAATGAAAGCTTTAAGTGAAGTCAGGACATTTTGCACGTAGCCTCAAAACAATGAGCTAGATAAGGAGATAAATCCTATCTTCTTCCTGAAACTGGCTAATGGGCAACCTTTACAAACATTCAAACTATTTCATTCAATATGACACCATCCTACTTCAATGCTAGTCGATATAAGGTAAATAGTCATTCTCCCCTTCTTTTAAAAATATTGTATCAATGTAGATGTCACATCATGATCTGTGTTTCATCCTTGTTTTTTGGGATCCTTTTATCTGGGGTTTTGGATTGGTGATGTTAGCACCACTGTCCACCAGACAGTACTTGGGGATCATTAAAGTACAATTAACCCTTAAATGGAATGTGAGATATGAATGCATACAACTCAGTGTCTTTAAAATAAAAGTCTAACTTTATTAGTGCAACATGTGTTATCTTAGCAGTTTCTGTATTCAGAGAGTGAAGAACATTCAGTACAATAATCTTACCCAATCCCAGATGTTACTTTGCTCATCGGAAAAGATGGCCATTCAGTTCCTGGAAGCACCTACGAGCTCTACAAAAACAACTTAAAGCCAGCTAATAATACAAACCAAAAAGTTAATAAGGACAAAATTTAAGCAATGATTAAATAATGCTAAGTATAAACAATACTTTTTAGCAGGTGCAACTTCAAAGCATTAAACATAACAAGCTAGCTTAACAGTGAGGGATGGAAAGCTGGTTGCAGGTGTCCTGTGCTTTGTTTTTGGATTAGAGCCATAAAGAGAGATGCTGTGTAGGTTTTGCTTAGTAGATAAGTCTATTCAAAAGCTTTCATGGTTGCACACTTGAAATAACCCATATTGCACAAGAATAACTCAGAGAACCACCATTAAGGTAATGTCATAGTCCCCAAATCATAGTTCACAGGCAAAATATTTTTCTCATGCGATCCTCTGATATTGCTTGTGACCATATGACATTTTGCTTTCCACATATACTTGTGTCTTTAGGTTGACAGGCAGAGCAAAATATTATGTTGCCTGAAGTGTGTTTCTTGCTCAGTACTATTGCTCAGAGACTACCAAAGGTTGGGACCACTGCTATTAACCATCTGTACTGTTGCAGCAATGAGAAAATAGCCGGCTACAATAAATGATTTTTCTTTAATTGTTATATTAAGTGCCTAAGTACTATGGTGACAGGCATTTTACAAATAGGAAGACTCAACACAGTAAATCAGTTGTCTAGTGCCTGGATTCTGTCAGCTATTATTGAGTATTGTATGTGTATAGATGTATTATATCTATATACAACTTTGTAGAACAGCAGTTCTCCACCTTTTTTGTACCAAGACCCATTTGTAAACATCAATGGACAATCCTGACCCAATGCCCTTCACTCCTGACCTGATGTCCCCCACCCCCAACCCCAGTGTGTGGGGCATGGGGGGGGCTCAAGCAGCTTTAAAGGAGAAAAAAGTGGGAAACCGTGGCTTTTCCCTTGCAGCCTGGATAGGCTTTTCCTGCAAGGGAAAAGCCACGGTTTCATGTGTTTTTCTCTTTTAAAAATGGATCAGCAAACTCTAAAACTGGATTCTCCTTTAAAGTTTATTTTTGACCCTTTCATATATTCTTGCAACACACAGGTTGAGAACCTGTTGCAGAAGGTACCCAGTTGGCTACAACCCCACTGCTTCATTTTCCATTATTTTCACAAATATGCTGCTACTTTTCTAGTAACCCTTACATTGGATTATAAATTGGGTTTAATGTTGTCAACTGCTGCCTTTCTCTTTAAGGTAGCTGTAAGGGACAGTTAAGCACATATTTCTGACCAGAGCCAAGGCAAATGCAAGTCTGTTTAGGAATTCAGCTACTTTGGGTGAGTCTTGTTAGGGAAGGGGGTGGTGTAGAAGTAAGAAAGGGGACAGCACAAAAAGACAAGGAAGATTCAGCATAGTCTGGACAGCATTGTTAGTTGCCTGGAGAGAATCCTGAAAAGAGAGCTTTTGTGGGTCAGGGTCTGGCTGAAAATGTATTGGAGTTGTTAGGTCTGATTCTTCATGTGTTCATGAAAGCAGAACTTTGTTTAATTTCCTATTAAACAGAACTGCATTGGAGACCTGATCCAATCAATACTTTCTTTTCTAATTCAGAATAACCTGCAAGATCCCAAATTCTGGCTAATGGTTCAGGTCAAATGGGGTCCTAGTATATTCAGGAACCAACTGGAGCTTGTTATTGAAAACTTCGCAATCTAGAATCATTTTGGACAAAGCATTTTGTTTTGAGAGAGCCAGTAAACAGTACTGAGTACATTTTGGTATAGGAGGCATTCATTCTATGTTAAATTACGAAGTTCTCCCATTAAGGTATACAAGATGCTTTGTGGTTGTTTTATAACTTCAAAACAGTTTAGTTAATGGAAATCTTTGGGCTACAGAGCAGGAAACTGGTGAGAGATGAAAATGTTGGTCAGTGACATGGTAAAAATATGTAATAGAAAATTAAAATGAAACCTGTAATAGTTTTTCTTCCCAATTAGTCTTCACTGTGAATCACACATAAGGGTTCATTGCTACAATGATGTTATCAGTTGCCCAAGTTGTATGGTGATTCATGATTTTAAACAAAGTAGGACATAGGTTCTATCCAATGAATTCATCATGATCCTTAATATACATTACCAGAAATAGAAAGATCCATTCCCCGCACTCTGAGTTGCCTACATGCTTTAAAGCTGACTTGAATTTTTATTTTTTCTAGAAGTATTTAAAGATATGACAAAATTGGATTTTTTTTCAATGCTTAGGATAAATTAGTCTTCTTTGCAATGTGAAAACAAGTTATTCAGGTAGAAAATTAAAGATTACTGCTTGGAAAAAAAAATATTGTAGTAGCACTACTTCATAGAACCCATTTCACAGAAAATTCTGTTACACATTTACTATTTTCTTATAATTAATAAGACAGTATATTTAATAATATATTTAATATATATTTAATAACCAGCAAATTTGATACTTAGGAGAAATGTTCTGTCTTCCCAGCAATCTAACATCCTTTAACTTTCCTTGTCTTTCAGTAGTTGTAACTAATTATTTTTGAAAATGTAAAACATACTGTGACTTTCATGATAGCATTAAGTTTAAAGGCTTCATGTACATGTAATAACTTAGGGCAGGGATAGGCAACGTTTCTTGGCCGAAGTGCCAAAAAACACCACTACCTTGGAAGGTGCCAGAGTGCTGGCATGGCAGAAAAACAAAATGAGGGCAAAGGGTACATGGTAGGATGCCCTTCTTGTACCCCTTGCCCCCCGCCCAAAGCCCCTGCCCCACAGCCCGGGCCCTGTGGGTGTCAGCAGCTATCCCGGCTCTGGATACCTGCTGGAGCCCATGGCGACTGCACGGGTACCTCGGGGCAGGCTGCACACTGTCTGCCCTGAGGTGCGCACATAGTTGCTGCCACTACGGAGCTGATGCCGGAGCTGTGCAGCCCGGCAGAGCTGTTTGTACTCTGCTTGCTGCAGCTGCCCACAGCCCTGGCTCGCTCCAAACAGCTGTGATGGGCTCATTACCTCTGTGCTGGGAGTGGGGCAGAGACTGGGGCTGCCCTGGCTCAGGCCCCTCCCACTCTGAGGTGTGCCTGCATGTGCCGTTGTGGAGCTGATGCTGGAGCCCGGCACAGCTGTTTGGAGCCTCCCCGCTGCAGCCGGCCCCAGCTCTGGGGAGCTGCTGCCAGCCAGGATTCCAGGCTGCTCCCAGTAGGGAGCTGGGATGCTGCAAGCCTTGCTGGGAGCAGACTGGGCTCCATCGCTGGCAGCAGCTACCTGGAGCCGGGGCTGGCTGTGGTGTGCCAAGCAAAATGGCCTTATGTGCCACAGTCGGCGCACATGCCAGGGGTTGCCGACCCCTGACTTAGGGCCTTGTCCTGTAAACATTTACTCATGCATATAGAAAGGTAAAACTCTGTGTCCTTAAAGCTTGAAAAGTTTTAGGTCAAATTTGAACTATATTGAGTGTTAGTCATTGGAAACACTAAATTTACGATTAATCTCAACGAAATTCTCATTGATTTAAAAAATGGGTTGAAGGGAAGATTGCTGCAGTACAGACCACTGAATCAGTAGTTTGATTTTATTTCTCAGTTGACTATTGTGGTATTCTGCTTTTTGAGCAGTGTTTCAAAGGGACACTGAACATTGAATGTGTCATTTTTAAAGGCACACGTGTAAGCAAAAAAAATCTACTAGAAGGCACTAACAAGAAGAAGGCAGAGGTGCATTCTTCAAAAATGTCATTCACATTTCTAAAAATATATGAAATTTCACTTTATACTTGCCTTTGAATACACTGCTGTCCATGCCTAATTTCATATAAAATCCTTTTCACTTATGGAAAAGTTTTGGCCATTTTTGTGCAGTTTTATACACTGTTATAGGAGTGAGGCATTTCTGTTTTGTGATAACGTTTGTCCCTGATTCTGCAAATATTTTAAACATGATTCACTATTAGGCATACGAGTAATTTCTGTGACTCCCAATGGATATGCACATGTCTGTTTAAGTAAGGTATATACATATGTGTATGCCTTTAAGGCTTTATTAATATGGTTTGGAGTAAGCATATTTAGTTCTAGCTGGAAAACCACCGTTCTGTTTCATAAACAGTTTAAGGACTCAATTTTTTTCATTTGGTGTGGAATAGAAATGTAGGTTTATGACATTTGAAATATTTTTGCAACTATGTGTGTACATATTTGTCCCACAGTACCAATAGCCCAGTGCACTCACCTGTGGTTTGGAAGATGCAGGTTCATGTCTGTCCTCTAGCTAATTTAGGCGGTGGACTTGAACACTCTAAGTGAGTTCCTTCTTTGGAGGTAGGGTGCATATACATGCTCTTCTTGTTTTGCTCAGAGTTCCCACCCTGGACCCAAGAAACTTTTCAACAAAATTTTCAGTTAAACCAACACATATCATATTCAGGCAATGTTCCTTCATTTGTTAAACCAAGTTTCTCAGTTACTGTGATTCCATCTCTGTAGTTCTTAGAAGAAAACCTCTAAAATGGCCTTAGTAGTTTTTTCTTCCTCTGTATTCTGTACCACTTTCAACTGTTGTGTTTGTCTAGAATTACTGTATTTGAAAAGCTGTTTTTTTCAGGTGATATTGTTACCCTTCTGCAGAAATAGGGTTGTTTAAAGTGCAAACTTTCAACCTGAAGTGTATTTCTCTGTGACCGAATGTTTGCAACCAGTGGTCACATAAATCAAAATGAATATAATATTTGTAATGTATTATAATGGTTCTATAAGTTTACTCTGTAAAAGAATACTGTATTTCAAAAGAGTTAAGAATTAAGTTACTTCTGAGGACATAGCTTTGTCAGAACTTAACTTTTGAAGCATCTTTTTCCACTGTAATTTCTTACAATCATCTTTGGTTTAAAAAAAAAAAGCCAACCAGGAGAAAAAAAATCATGACTTAAATAATTCTTTAGAAATAGTGCTTGGGATTGTCTTGGTAGTAATAAAGTAGTCTTACCAATATCTGGTATTTTAAAAGGTCTATAAAATGTTGTAGGTCAGTGATGTACAAATGCAGGATTAATATAAGCATTTTATTTAAGAGCAGTAGAACTGTCAAGTCAGAGTTCTGTAAAGGTTCTTGTATATTTAAAAATGTCCACAATTATGTCCGGTTATGGTCCTTCCAAAGCCCTCTTCAGTGAACAGTTTCAGGTTCTAAACCTCTGTTTTTAGTGTCAGGGTACCCATCTGCTTGTCTTCAGGAGCAAATGACTGATGTGGCAATACTTCAACTTGGTGGTGCAATTTGAGTCAATGTGTAGTAAGTAATAAGACGATGAATAGTAAATGTCATGACATTGCAGCAGTGTCAGAGCAGACAGGCTCCTAGACTGAGTGAACAAGGCATTTTGCTCACTCTAACAGATGTCAACAGCTGAGCACCTGTTAGTCACTCTGCTGTGCTGGACTTGCAGGGGGAACAGCTGCCCAAATGGCTTTATAACTAGAACTGATAGGAAATTTATTATATTCTTTTCTTGTTTTTATTGGGAAGTGTTAGTTTGTTATGTCTCGGACGGCCAGAGCCGACTCGAGTTGCATTAGAAATTGGTCGTACGTTAGGGCGGGCTGGTGAATGGAGAGGCAGACACAACTTACCGGTTGCAAAAAACTTTACTCACGCCGCTTGCAATCATGACACAGGTGGTCCGGTCGTCTGAACAACCACATGAGTTGTTCCAGCTGGCGGGGCCCAAGCCAGTTAATCCGTCCGCAGTTCGAAGCCGGCGGGAAAAGGGTACGTCTGGGATTGCGCTCGGCGACGGGAAGAAAGATCGATAGGTGATCAGTCTATCGATCGGCAGCCGC
>NW_005842793.1:685245-695097 GCF_000455745.1 Alligator sinensis
GCTGTGCAAAGGAGCTCTCATGTGGCCAGGAAATTCCATAGTGCCAAGGCACCAAAATCACTGGGTCATGACATGTTAAAACTGAAACTTTCCATGGGAATGGATGTGCCAGTTCTGAGGAGTGGTATTTTGGTAAAACCCAGGCTTAGAGGGCACTTATACATGTGACGAAAACTGGCCGTTTTTGTGTCATGCTGTACACGTGCGGGTATTTTTTTACGATTTAAATGAGTTTATGTTGCAAATTAAACCACATCTATGTGTAGTTTTAGTTTGTAACATAGCTATTTGTAACATTGAAGCCTTTACATTGTAGCCTTTTGACAGCTTTCCCTGCCTGCCACAGGAGAGGCGGGTTGAAGGCAGAAGTGGTGAGAGGTCCAATCCTTTTATTTATTTTTCCCCGTGGAGCCTGCCTGTCTCTCCTGTGGCTGGGGGTGGGGGCAAGCGCCGGCGGGCTGAGCAGCCCCTGAACTTCAGGGGGTCCTGGTCCTTTCCTTTGGCAGTGGTACCCACCGGGGTCGCCTGGGCGGGCGGCTAGCGAGCAGGTGCTGCCCCAGCTCCAAGGTAGTACCTGGTCCGATCCAACTCTTCCCTGAGCCCAAGCTGAGGCAGCACCTGCCCACTAGCAGCCCTGAGCCAGCCCTGGGGGGCACCACCACTGTGGAAGGAAGGACTGGGGCCCCCTGCAACTCGGGGGCTGCTTGGCTTGCTGGCAGCTAGCCCTCCCCTTGCCATGGGAGACACTGGTAGGCTCTGTGGAAAAAAAAAGGTTTGGTCCCCTTGCTGTAACAGTGATGGAAGCCCCTAAATTGAAATAGTGGGTTTTTAATCATTGCAATTAAAAACACACCATTTCAGTTTAGGGGACTAAACCCCCAACACGTGTACACACCCATGGAGAGACAAAGTGAGGAAGGAAGGAGGAAGGGAAAGTCAATAGCTTTGGCGTCAGGGAACTCTCTTGGAATGAGAGTATATTGAGTCCCTGCTCTACCTGATTCAGACCAGGGAGCTGAACATCAGCATCCCACACTGTGAGTGCCTTCCCCACCTCACCACCAGGCTTTTCATTGTTCTTTCTTGGGTTAGGGATATTCCTTCTAGCTTTTCATGAAAAATATAGTCTTAATTTCATTCCATTGTGGAATGAGAACATATTCTGAAACTGCTACGGGGCTGGAAAGCCATTTCCTGTTTCTCTGTGCTGCAGCCAGTCCAGGCCTGTGCTAGGTTGCCTTTTAATCCAGGGCTGTGAAATATCTAAATTAGGATAGAAGTCTCAAAGTATTAGAATTAAACACAAACATTGAAGATAAATCAACCCTGCCAAATGACCCTTCTGATATTTTCATTAGAAATTTTAGCTAGAAATACAGGTGTATCTACATATTCCAGCCTCCAAATGAAACCAAAATGCTTTATAATTAGCTTCCCTTTAAATTCCATTCAAAGTATATCACATAGTAAATACAGCATGGGGATTATTTATTAAAGCATCTGATTAGTTTTTTATGTATTAGAAACCGTTCCTTATGGCCTGAATTATGGGGAATTAAATATTTTGGAGCTAATTCAGTATAATGAAATGCAGGAATTTGTTTCAGAATACTTTATTTGCTACTTGGTACCCCAAGCATTGAGCTTTAGTTTAGTGGCACTGGGTTTTATGTTCCTTTTTTTTTCACTAAATGTTTTATGCTATTATGTTAAAGTGTTGTCTTGTACTTCTTCAAATAGTTGCCAGGTTTGCTGATTTGGATAACAAATAGCTGGCTTTTTCTGCTCTTTTGCAGGCTTTCATTAAAGGGTGCATGGCTGCCAAAACCCACATTTTTCAAAAGTAATCTTGCAAAAACACATTGGGTGATGCTACATGTTCTGAAGCCATAGCATGCTAATGGCTGCTGTTTTCCTCATCTCTCTCCTTTCTCTTTCTTACTCTGACACTGTATATCTCATGAGATCATTTACAAAAATACACATATTCATAACCTTTATTAAAACTCAGGCACTGATTGTAATATAGAAGCAATACCTGCCTTCTAACAAAGCATATATTAAATTGTCAACCCATGGAACGAGAAATATGCACAGGTGAAAAGATGAATATCAATCTTTCATAATTTATCAGTAAAATTCAGGAGTATATGCAAAAAATACTTAGAATATGAAGCCAGGGTCAAGTTTACATATGCATCACATGAAAATGAATTAATGGGAACATATGGGAAAAGTTGTCGCAGTTCATAGTTGTGTCCTTTATGTTGTTCAGAGAGAAAATTAATAACCAATCTCTTAATTGAGATCAGTTGGTATACCTGTGACAACCAGAGGTCTTGATTCATTGACATCCAAAAGGTTTTGCTTTTCTGTTTGATTTAATATTGTTGTTACTAAGTGATTGAGGTTATGCGAGTTCTCTGCCTGAGATGCTGATGCTCCCTTCTCTTTGGCTGTGTTTTGTATAATGTGCTGACACAAGTGGTCAAGTTCCCCAAGTCAAATAACACTTCTGTGTCCTGTGATCCAGGTTAGTGATCCCAACAGAGAAATTAATATTTAATTTGGCAACTTCTTGTATTTATAATAGGGTCCCATTTTGAGAGCCTATTTATGTTTAAAAAAAATATCTGACCTTTTGCATGTCTGTTGGCTCAGGTGCAGTTCTTGATTGCCCTGCACCTCAGATTGGTGCTGTCCTTCAAGCATTGGAAATCTATCGTTCTTCATTTTAGTCTCTCATTTTCAGCTTCCATTTGGGTTATGAACCTGGAATGAGGAGAATACATCTTGCTTTCCCCCGTTTTTTTAAAGAGAAAATCTATCCAGATTAAATGGAAAACAATGGTTGACCCAAGTGAAGTATCAATATTTATTTAATAAGCAAGAAAGCCATGTTGCAGTGTTCTTGGAGGCTCAAATATTGATGTATAAACATCTGATTTACTTCACTTCCTTGCATGTGATATATATATATCCCTTATAATTCGATCAGATCTCTTTAAAAGGACAGGATAGAAAGATACAAAAAATATTGCTAAGTACAGATATTGCTCTTCCTAAACAGGCAACAGGAATCTACACAGGTTTGACGATTACTCTCAGGCTATGGGCAGACATCATTTTCAACTGCTCTAAAGGAGGAGTGGGAGTTGCCACCTGCGAACATGCATCAGCTGTTTTCATGAACTGTTATGACTTCCTGCTTCTATGGCCTAGAAGTTAGCTACATTTCTGTAACTTTAACAATTTTTCTGTAACAACTTTTCTGTAACAATTACACTTTGATACCTAGCATCAATTATAAATAATAAAGTGCTTGCTCTCATATGTTGACAGGACTCTTATATAATTATATCTATGTATATGATTTGATATAGTTATCTTATGTACATATATTGTATAATACAATAATTTCAGCAGATGACAAGAGAAAGGCTAACATTGCCATTCCTCACTTAGTTGCTTTTTTTGGTCTTGGCAGATTTTAGTTCTTTGCTCCATGAGACATGCTTTTGCTTCTGCTCTATTATTTGTCTGGAACCCTTCCTCCCAGACAATTGAATCACTTCCTCATTTTTAGTCATGCCTTAAAACTTTCTTTTCTTCAGTCTGTTAAGTGTTTTACTGTAATTTTTCCATGATGACTGCATTTAAGGTTGCCTGTATGTAACTGAAATATACAATTGGAGTATGATCCTATTTTATTGACTCCCCAGCTGCTCTGAAATTATCCAGTGTTAGGGGGTAGACATAGGTCTACCATAATCCTTTAGTACTGCTCCTTCAATTCAAAACAGAGGCTACTACTGCAGATATTCAAAGACCATGTTCATTGCTTTCTCAGTGATCTCAAATGCTATCAGTAACACCTCATGTTTAGAGACCTACTGAATTTGCAGCAGAAGTAGGCTGTGCGGTGCCTACTTTAATCTTGCAGGTTCCCCTGCAGTCCCCTCCCTCCCCTCCTGATTGGTGGAGGGGACCTGCTGCTTACTCCTGATCAGCAGCGAGGCGAAAACTGAAGTTTTAAATATGGCACCATTTTTGCTTCCTGGCCAGTCAGCATCAATAAGCAACAGGAGGCAGAAATGGTGCCTTATTTAAACCCAAAGTTTTTGCTTCCCTGCTGATCGGGAACAAGCGGTGGGGGGTAGGTACACGAGGGAACCTTTATGATTAAAGGAACCATCACACAGCCCACTTCTGCCACAAATTCGGTAGGTCCCTGCCTGCTGGCCCAATGACTATCATGGTGATCCACATTGAAACTTTAAAACAGATTTTTACTATGCTTTCCAGGTGCTGTATCTGTATTCATTCATCAGCTTTATTCTTGGGACAGGAACATGATCTAATGGTTGGAGCACTGGGTTGGGAGGCTTCCTTTTTATTCCAGACTCTTCTGGATAACCATGTACAAATCATTTAACAACTCAGACCAGCCCAGACCTGAAGAAGGGCGTCTTTCCCCAAAAGCTTGTCTAACATTTGTCTTGTTCTTGCACAGAAAAAAATATAAAATTGAGCTTCCTCATTCAGCTGTTAATGTATTTCAGTTCAGCACCTGGCCTCTCCCGTCGATGGGGAAATTAATTCTCAGTTGTTTTGTGCTTTTTGAGTTGTGGGCAAACAAATGTCCATTTCTGACTTGAGAAGGATGTAACTATTGGGGCTGTGTGAAGCTTCGGTCCCTGATTTGATTTGGCCCGATTTGATGGCTGAATCTCTAAATCCAAATCAAATCAGAGGACCCTCTAAAATCAAATCAGAACCCTCTGAATTGATTCAGAGAGATTTGGAAAGATTCGGTGATTTGGACATAGACACAGCTTTAAATGTTTTTCCTATGCACCTCTAGGTAGCAGGCGGCTTGTGAGTGCTGTGATGGTGGGGTGCATAGAGTGTCCCAGAGGAGCGTGGGGGGTCCCCAGCGTGCTCGGCAGCAGACCCAGAAGTGGACCAGAAGCACTTCTGGTCTACTTCTGGGTTTGTGGGGGAGTGCACTGGGGGGCCCCCTGTGCCGCGCCTCCCCCCCCCCGGCTCAGCGACTGGGTTCTCCTGGGTCTCCCCACGGCCGATCACTGAGCTGGTGGGGTGCAGGGTGGTCCCCCAGCATGCTCCCCGGCAGACCTGAAAGTGGACCGGAAGTACTTCCAGTCCACTTCCAGGTTTGCTGCTGAACACGTGGAGGGCCCCCCTGCACTCCTGTGGGATGCTCCATCCACCCCAACATCTCAGCATTCACAAGCCGCGCTGGTACCTCGAGGTATGTAGAAAAAACTTTTAAAGCTATGTCTGTGTGCAAATTGCTGATTCTCCTAATCAGCATCAAATTTTCAGACTTGGATTTGGCCAAATCAAATCAGGGACAGTGATTCGATTCACTGTCTGTGATGCAGGCTGAATCAGAATCCGAATTGAGTAGTTGCCCCCCTGCACACCCCTAGTAACTATACGCTTCTGGGGGCAAAGGGTTAATTTTCAAGCAATCTATTAGGTAATTCCCCAGTACTTAAAAAGTGTTAGTAGAGAATCTATAAATACAAAAAGATCATTGACCTGATACCTCTTGTTCAGACATTTGTTCATGCGTTTTTGTAAATATTATAGTTTTCCACCTTTCCAGCTCAGCATTATATGCTTCAGTAATAATTCCAGTGTTTCAGCAAACTCCTTTTGAGAGAGAGATATTAAAGTGAGCAGGTTGAACATATGGCTGCCAAACAACTTGGAGGTGTCACATGGTTACCTTAGTAAGAACCTGAAAATCCCCTATGTGGAATAATGCATATTCCCTTATACACCTCATCCTCTTTCTCTCCATATTCTGTAACTTCTCTTAAAACACGGGTATTCTATTCATGCCTAGAATAGTGGATAAGAATTGGGAAGTCATTCTTTCTTTTGAATTCCACATTTCCAGACTGTTAGGTATGTTTATAATTTTGATTAATTTTATTGCAAAATATTATGTAAGTATTTGGTCTGAGAATCAGTACAACATATTTGGTCATTACAATGACAGCTGAATTTCTAACTTATACATGCCATTAATAGTTTATGATAGTGAAATCATAGAATCCGTAAAGTAGACTGACATGTTTCTGCCTATTGGCCTCAGTTTCCTACCTTTACTCAGTTTTTTTCATGCTTTCCTTCAGAGAAGCATACTAGGATTGTGTATCAAAACTGTGCCTTGAACATTCCCATTGAGGCGATAATAATGATGCTTACTGGCAGAAAGCAGCCAATGTATATGTTTAAACCAGATTTGTGCTTTCAATTTAAATCAGTTGATTAGGTTTCCCTTGTTATACAAGATAGAGTTTAGTCTACTGACTTATTAGGTATTTTTATTTCTTGGAGCAGATGGCCAAACTTAGTTTAAGTGTAGTAGTTCTCATAATTAAACCTTTGCTGTGTGGATTTCTATGTACCCAGCAGCACAGAATTTTTCTACTGTTGTGTTCCAACATATAGCCTTTTTTTTTTCCTTTCAGACTTCTCCCATTATAGTATGAAAAATTCTCCTTTGGGTATGAAAGTGTCTGCATGTTTGAGTCTATCAAAGTTGTTTT
Source organism: Alligator sinensis (assembly GCF_000455745.1). Classification (NCBI taxonomy): domain Eukaryota; kingdom Metazoa; phylum Chordata; order Crocodylia; family Alligatoridae; genus Alligator; species Alligator sinensis. The sequence goes on from NW_005842793.1 coordinate 691,830, forward strand.
TTTTTTTTTAATCAGTTCTCTTTGAATTACAGCAAAAGTAAATTAATAAAATTTTTTTTGGCCTGTCAAAAAAAAAATTCAATAAAACTGCACATTTAGCCAGTTGTTCATTCTTGTTTGAAGAAAAGTCTGATAGCTATTTTTGCGGGGGTGGGGCGGAAGCAAATGTTTGGAAACCCTTTTCACGGGCTCATTGAGTATCTGCTAATGTTTTAGAAGAGCATAATGAATTATACCTTCTCTGATATCCCAGGGAAGCTAAGGAAAGCATATGTTTCCACCAAATCGAGATGCAGTTGCTGAGGCTGTTTGTAGGGGTGAAATAGTAAATATGCAACTGATACACACTTTCAAAATCTTTATTGCACAAAATATTCTCTACCTTTATGATAGCCATTAAAAAAATCTTGTTCACCCAAAAAAACTACTCCTCTCAGCTGTAAATATTATAGAAAGAGAAATACATAATGCAGATTAAATGAGTTTTCTATGGGTGGCAAAGCATGAGATGCTGTTAGTCTTGCACATATTGGATAAAAAACTAGTCTGCAAATAGTCCTTTTGCTTTAAAGGAAGTATTTATGGTAAAAGGTATAACTTGCTGTGAGTGAGGCTGGCAGAATCCGGAGCAATTTGAGGTAGTGACAGAAATAAAAATTGAACATAGATCAATTTGAAATAGGATGGTGATGAGAGATATTTTAGAGTCTACATGGACAAAGAGATCCAATCCTCTGCTTTAGTTATTAAGCTATAATGCTGGCAGGTAGGAAATCAGTATCAATTTATTGAATGAGGGACTGTTTGACAGAGGAAAGCATGACAAGATCCGTGTTTTCCATGAGGACAGTCACTAGCAATGGAAAAGAAGAGATTGTGGTTTAAGACAGTTCAAAGGGTAGTCTTCCTATAGCAGGGGTGGGCAAAATATGGCCTACCAACTGATTGGATTCAGCCCATGGGGTGTGCCCACTAAGTGACTGGATCCAGCCCACGGCTGCCCCCGTGGTGTTTCGCATGGGGTTGAGCCCCACCTGGAGCAGCCCACACTGTGCTCCTACCCATGCCCAGCAGACCCGGCCTCAGTGCGCACAGCTTCCCAGCCAACTCCAGATGCTGGCTGCCTTCCACCCACTCAGCAGCCTGCAGGTGGCTGCTCATTGCACCAGGTGAGCTGACTGGGCAGAAGGCAGCCAGGACCTAGAGCGGGAGCCCTGTGCACTGAGGCAGGAGCCAGCTGGCTGAAGCTTCCCCCCACCCAGAGTCGTGGAGCAGGGGCAGGAGGAAGCGGAAAGGAGCTGAGCAGCACTTTGGTGGCTGCAGCTGCACTGGGAGCAGCCCCATTGGGAAGTGGTGCATGCTGGCTGGAGTCAGTGGGCGCAGGCTGGAGCACAGCACTGGGTGTCCCAGGCAGGAGCAGGTGGGCTTAGCCCCATGCAGAGCGTCATGAGGGCAGCCACAGACTGCACCTGCACTATACCACTGGGGCGAGCTCTGCAGCTTGTGTCCCCTGCCCCCCACCCCCAACTGGCTTCTGGGACTTGGCACCCAGGCAGCCCCACCCCCCCCCCACCCAGCCCCACCCCCTACACATCCCACAGATACAATATACAAGAGTAAGACTTTATTTTGAACAGTTATACAATCACCTCTATATACACTACTCAAAAAAAAACATCAGGACAAAAATATTTTTAAAAATAAAATTAAAATATGTTATATTAGATGCTTGACTTTTAATATATGGTTTGTTTTTATCTATAATCTGCTAAAATGATATCTTCTGAAAAATGTTGTTTGTGCAGCCGTCGAAAGCTCACCAAAACTCATTAAGTGGCCTGCCAGCCGAAATAATTATCCATCCCAGCTGTCGTGGCAGCCCATTGGAAGGGAGGAATGCTACTGCAGTGTGGAAGTTCTGCCTCACACCCTAGATATAGTAGGTTGTTTGTAGGCTGCCTTATTTACTCAGGGCCTATTGCCTGCATGTGGGCAAGGACTGAAATCAGGAGTCATGTAGGATGAGCCCATTCAAATGCAATTTGAGTGCTGGCTTAGGTGGGCAGGCCAGGTAAGATTTTATGAACATAAGAAGTGGCACTTACCTAGCCAGTGATGATCATTAAGTAACACAGCAGAGACTAAATGTACCATGCTTAAGCAAAGAGCAACAAAAGTACTCTGTTTGGGAGTAAGAGACTGTGGCTGCTGGTTTTGTTCTTTGTTGGGGAAGACGGTGTTTCCCTGGATCTAAACATAAAAGATGCAGTACATTACATTCTTACTGGATGGTGTTATTGAACCAGGTGAGGGGAAGTCTGTGAATGATATTTCGTGCTAACTAAAGCTTTACCTAGATAAAACCAGTGGTATCCTTCCTGAATGCATTATTTGTTTCACTGGCTATTTTAGTTCCCTGTGATGGCTGGTAAAAGAACTGCAGCGCTTGGGTCGCTGTAGGGGAAAGTAGATTTCTCCACTGTCAGGTAAATGGCTTCATGTGTGGAAACTACACCCTTAATGGGGAGCCTAGAGGGCTACCCAGGATTTGTGATACCTTGTAGGCGTGCCAGTTTTGGTTGTTCTTAACAAGCTTTTCTTCAATTACTGTCTGTGCAGAACAGCTGTAGAACATACATTGCAGAGAATTAAATGGTGATAAGCTCCTTAATCAAAATGGCAGTGATTGGCTTACAAAAATACATGTTTATTGTTCCTTGAAACTGTCTCTTGAAATGCTGTGTTAAATGCACCAAGCACATTCAAGGTGAAGCTATGGGAGGTCTACTTGCTTCATTAGGAATATTTTCTTTAAGGTGGAGGGGGGGGTGTAGAAATGTAGCAGCCCGTACTGCTGAGCAACTGATATCGTGCCAGTGTTTTTAGAAATTGTGTTCTGAAGGAGGGCAGCAATGACCTTTCTTTGCTTTAGATGGGCTAGTGCAGGGGTAGGCAAAATATGGTCTGCAGGCTGAATCTGGCCCATCAAGTGATTCTGCCTGGGCTGCGGTGGGTACCTCACCTCTGCCCAGCTCAGGTATGGGAAGCAGCCCAAGCTGTGGCATGTGCAGCTGGTCCCACTGTCCCTGGGTATGGAGGTGCCACCTGGCATGGAGCACAGTCCACTGCATCCCCACATATGACTCTTGGACATGCTGCGAGCTGTAGTCCATGGGGGTGGTGCAGCGGCTGGACTCAGCTTCCCAGCAACCCCTGTGGTTGTGGCTCACTCTGCCCACACACTTCTGGCTGCTGCTGCCAATGTCTC
>NW_005842793.1:695169-698632 GCF_000455745.1 Alligator sinensis
AGGGAGCCAGGGACAGGCGGGGAGCAGCGTCTGGGAGTGAGATGGGCAGGCAGGGCCAGGGCCGGGGCTAAGATCGCAGAATGGTGACTGCAGTACCGGCATAGGTCATAGGGGCATAAGGGGAGCAGACCATGGCTCTGCCCCAGCTCCGTGCTTTCACCACCTTGTGGTCCTGGCCCCCACCTTAGCTCCAGCCGTGCCCACCCATCTGTCTTCTGGACAATTCTCCCTGCCCATCCACGGCTCCATCCCATCCACCCAGGTAACCATGCCCCGCTTGCAGCATTCCTAGGCTGGCCTCCATGGAGGCCCTGCCCCATGTGAAGCACCCAGCAGTGGATGTGGGTTGGGCAGGCCTGGGGCTGGATAGGATCAGTTGGCTTCTTCCCAGTGTTTCCTCCCCTCCATGCCACACCAGATAGTGTAAGCGGATGGGGTGCTGAGGCCAGGTCAGCGCTCTCTCTACGCAGTTTTCAACAGCTCACCAAAACTCCTTAAGTGGCCCTCCGGCCTAAATAATTGCCCACCCCTGCCTGAAGCCTTATTTATGTTAAATTTGAAAGCATAGGGTAATCTTACTGAATAACAAACAATTCCTGTTAAATGTCCCTATAAATTAAAAAATATGCTATTTATAAGAATGTATTTTCACAAAGCATTGTTCAGTCCTTGAAGAATATATGCATAAGTTTAAGCAGAAAAGTATACTAAGATTTTTTTTTTTTTAATTTCTGTTTTCTCCTAGTTCTAGGAGACTTCATAGGATTAAATATTTTTATTGTTACATTTCTCAATTAAAACTTGCAATCCATAAGGAGATGCATTTCATGAACCGATGTTATGTTTTCATTCTCTTGGTAGAGCTTTTTAATTATATTTTGAAAATATATGGGTCCCCATAAATCTTTACACAATTCTTTACCAATTCTTTGTTGGTAAACCTCCACAATATTATAGAGTTTCAGTGGCTCCAAACCTTTTGCGCATAAGTTTTTTCAGAAGTTAAAGTAATGCAATACATAATGTTGTCAGTGTCACAACCCAAAGGGTGTGATTTTTGTTTTTGTGTGCTTTGGCACTGCTAAATTGTTCCCGCTAAATTATAGCTTCTTTGCACGGTGGAGTTTTCTGCTGCAAAAGAGAACCCCGGTGCAAGGGAGAATTTCCCGCCAATTTGAAGCTTTCTTTGCAGGGTGCATTTCTTTGTTGCAGCACAGAAATGCTCATTGCAAAGAGTTCCCGCCATTTGTATGCTAATTCGAGTCCCATTATTGGCCAGTTCTAAATTATTCACACGTGGCGGCTAGTGATTGGCTTGCTAGCCGTATAAGAGGCTTGAGTGGTTTCCGCCCAAGTTGGAGGACTCCACGAACAAGGGAGGAGGAGACTTCACGCTGTGTGAAGATCCCTAAGCGCTGTGGATCCTTACGGACCCAGTGCATTTAAAGCAGGCAACAGAGGTCTGATCAACCTCTAGCCTCTCCCCGTCGCTGAGCGCAATGCAGACGTATCCCTTCCCGCGCACAAAAGAACCGGACCCACGGAGCCTAGCAAACTCCATGTGAATGAGTGAGCAGAAGAACCCACGGAGCCTAGCAAACTTCGTGTGAGTTTATTCAGAGCTCTTTCGGACGAGTATTTTCTTCGGCTGACATGACGGGCTCACGTGTTCAGAGCCTTCAGCTGGATTGGGCTGGAGTTCACGAGTTTAGAACTCTTGTCCGCCTCTCTTCCTTCCTGTCTGTAACCGCAACTTAAGCAAGTTTTCCAGCCTGCACCACTGCCATCTCGGTGTAAGTAAACAATCTTTAAAACTACCGATACGCGTTTGTGCCTAATTCCAGCTCGACGGCCTTCCCTCTCCAACCCGGCGTGCCCGGGCTGCTGGCCACAGCCCGCGTGCAGCGCGGAAAAGGGCTCGGGTCGCTCCCGGCCTGCGCAGTCAGTAAGAGGAAGATAAAGACTGCTTTAACAAAAAAATGAAATCTGCTGTGGATCATTTCTGTGGAGTGCAGCATTGTTTGTTTCAGTAGGTTTATTAGGTTCGAACTTTGTTTGAAGCTGCTTGTATGCATATACAGATTGCACCTACAGAGCTGAAAGAAATATTTCCTTGACTTAGAGAGTGTGCATATATATGTTTAAAATAAAAGAAGTTATACTGTATTCCAATTTTATTATTTAAAATTTCCATATATAATTTTTATTACAACAGTAGGTTTACAAAGGATTTTTTTTTTCTTTTTTGATATTAGCATCCAAAAAATGCAATTTAATAAAGTATTTTTGCTCTCTGGAAAGTAGCATCTGAGTTCAAAGGATTGCATTTGCTTTCCTTCTTTTTGCTTTAAACCAAGCCTGTTCATATATTACTGTAAAATGGACAGGGCTCTACTAGTTGTTATCAGTATCATAAGCAGGGAATACAAAAAGGCAGTATAAATAAGCTGCATCTAAAATTGAAAGATAGATGGTAAGAGTTTATTATGGTAAAGAGAAATGTTGGTATTTTACCTACTTTGATACTTTGGGGGATTGGCATTTTACACTACTTAATTATTTTCTTATAACTCATGTGCACAGTCGGGTAGTTCTCTAATTCCATTTTACGGTTAAAGGATTGATGCGTAGAGAGGTTTAATAAGTTGTCCACAGTTGCACAGAAATCTCTGGCAGAGAAGGGAACTGAATCTGTATTATCTGAGTCTCAGTCTGGTACCTGAAGCATCTGTCTTCCACTCAGATGGATTACTGAAGGTTTTTATGAAAAAAAATGTAAGCTCTGAAGTCAATCCAGGAGTGGTGGGTGTAATTCATTTACAATTCTCTATTCAAGATCAAATCATCACACTCATTTACCATTCAAGCAAGGTTATCCTTTTTAGGCAGCAACAAAGAACAGAGACATCTGGTGACAACAAGGCATAGCCCTTCTTACAGTTTGTGGCTATAGCTGGTTGAATCTTAGGGTGTCCAGTTTGTGGGATATTTGTGCATGTTTAAACTTAGGGTTTGCCCTCATTTTTTTCAGTAAAAACAACTTAAAAAATTATTGTGAAACATAATTTTGAAAAATTTGGATTCAGAAACAATGGCACATAGTGTTTCGAAAGCAAAATGTGTTCTCTCTAACCCTTGCAGAAAGTGGCAGAGGTTGAGTAAGTAGGGAAGGCAGCTAGTCTAGAAGTGTGAAAGCCTTGAGGTCTCTGTCCCTGAAATAGTTCTGTTGGTGGAGCCTTGCAGTTGCAGACCCACAAGCCATCACAGGACTTCAAACTCTGTGGCATGAAGCCTGTAATCCCCCAGAAGCCTAGTCAGAGCCATGTTCCCAAGAGTCCCTGCTGTGGAACGAGTAGACAGGAAACAGTGCCTGTCCACATGCAGAACTGCCAGGGAAAGGCCTTCCTAAGCCTGAGGTGGTCATTCTGGCACAGTCTGCAGGATGAGAATACAATGTAGCCAC
>NW_005842793.1:698642-699594 GCF_000455745.1 Alligator sinensis
GAAGCCAAAACCAGCCTTAGGGTTGGGCAGTGTGGATGACCTCCTGGAGCGAGCACGCACGCACGCACGCACGCACGCACGCTCACTCTCTCTGCCCTACCTTGCTGTTCATGCCAAGTGGTAGCTGTTGGGGGACTTTGGTGGCAACTAATCCTGGGGGCTGGGCAGTAGGACACCCCCCCCCCCCAACAACCAACCCTGTTTGTGGTGATTAGACCGGGCCAGCCGGTGCAGTGGGATACAAGCCCCTGGGTGGCGGCGGCAGCAGTGGGCACAGCTAGGCAGTGTGATGGGCTGGGAGGAAGGTGCCAAGGGCTGGGCCAAGGCCAAGATGGCAGTGCCTAGCGAGAAGGCAGTGCTGCTGGGCGGCTCCAGCTAGAACGCCTAGGGCTTCGCCATCACTGACCTGCTGGGGCTAGAGGCTGAGCTGCAGGCCCACCCTGGCCACTGCCACCACTGTTGAGGACATTGGCAGCACTGAGCGATGGCGCCCTGCTGCTGAGCCTGCACTTTCTGTGTGGGTAGCCCTGCCTGCTGTCTCTATGCCCTCCTGCCTTTCCAGTCTTCCTGCCACCCCACACCAAGCCTCCACCACCTCCAAGCCCCATTGCCAGGTTAGCATCTCAGCTGAGCGGACATGCACTTCCCTGCAGTAGCCCACGGGTTCACCTACCACCTGTAGCCACTGGGGCATGTGTGTCCCTCAAGTATGTGCACCCCTTGACCAGAGCCATCCCTAGGGGTGTGCGGGGTCTGGGGAGCAGGGATAGGAAGTGGCTGGAGCCGGCAGAGCAGGGGTGGGTGGCAAACAATGGGAACTGGTGGAGTGGGAAGGGGGGCTATGTGGCCCCTGAAAGCGCGGGGCCTGGGGCAGTTGTCCCAGTTGGCCCCCCCTAGGGACGGCCCTGCCTCCCCCACCCCTCCTCCCTCACACTCCCATATCCTCCCCCCC
>NW_005842793.1:699610-702312 GCF_000455745.1 Alligator sinensis
CCCCCCCCTAACTCTACACCCCATGCACTCCCCCCCCATGTTGGCTTATCCCATGGCACCTGGAGCTGTGACAATTATTGTTGCACTGCTCATCATACCATCACATTTCTGGACTCATAAGGAGCATCATGCTCTGGATCCAGAATGTAGAGCTACCTGTGGGGCCAGAAATGCAGTAGTGGTAGGAGTGGCAGTTTCTATGGTAACTAATGCTGCTGTTGCCAAATTGCATTCCAGATGATGCAGCCCTTTGATCCAGATCCAGCCTGTGGACTGGCCTCTTGCTCCAGGTCTGGCCCTTGGGGTGGCCTTGTGCTCCAGATCTGGCCTGCAGGGGCTGGATGAATTGGACACCACTGGTTGATGTGCTTGAGTTTTAACAGACAGTGGAGTAATGTAGACAAAAGTGGTTTCTGTATTAATTCTAGTTTCTCTAGATTTAATTAGTTGAAATCTAACATCATTTTAATTTATTGCTTTCTGTATGGGGATCCAGCCAAAAAGTAAAATGATACCATTACTCTTTTCCTCATTACTAACTTTACATCTACTTAAAATTTTGTAGTGCAAGTGGTTAGCACAACATTTCTTTGTAATGTAGGTGAGTAAAATTTACAGTGCATAGCCTCATAAAAAGCATGTCATTTACCTATATTGGTGTAATACCATAAAAATCCTACAGTTGTATGATGGGTCGGGGATAACTTTTTGTTTGCTTGATGGGGAGTAGTAAGCAAAAATTTTGCTATAAATGTTTCTGGTACCAGAAACAGTTTTCAGGGTCATTAGAAGTCTCACAGTTTGGCCTGGAGTTAAAGTTATAATGAATTGCAGATTTAAAAAAGTGATTGGTATGCAAGGGCTTTTTATAATACGCTGGGAGGAACAAGACTTGGAGCCTAGTTTGCCAGTTTTATAGAACTGTATATAAAATGATGTATCTTCTTGGTTTCAGTACCACATCCCTCTAGGGAAGATGAAACAGAGCTGACTTTGTAGATAGGTTAGAAAGAAGGTGAAAGTCTAAAAGACAAGCTGTGTTTTAAAAAGAGCCCACTTTTAAAATCAGCAAGTCAAGGTTGGATCAGACTGTATACCTATGCAATTTTCTTTCTGTGTCTCAGAAAGTTAGAGTTCTGCTTTGTAGTTCTTGGAGGTACAGGTGCTTCATATGAACATATATTTCCCTGTCACATCAATTACTCCAGTATGCTCAGTGTGAGGCTGGGTCTGTAGAACACTTGGCTTCAAGTAGTGATGAATGTCCAGATATTTAAATGCAGGAGGGAGAGCAGGGAAAGGAGGGAAATCTGGTAGCAGAGCATTTTTAGTGAGCTGTGCTCTTGATTTTACTTTCTCCCTTGCTATGGTTTGTAAGGGTGTGAATTTATAGTGAGTATTAACACAGCTTTTTTTCTTAGTAAATACTGTAAATGGGACAGGGGTTATTTCTTTGTGTTGGGGATGTAGGAATACAGGAATTGCCTTACTGGATCAGCCCAGCAGCCCACTAAGTCCAATATCCTGTCACTGACAATTGCCAAAATTAGACGCTTGAGAAGGTAGTTGATACCTATGGTAGGCAGCTGTGGAATAATCTCTTCCCATAGAAGTTTTCTTTTGATCTCCTGTAGTTAAAGATTAGCTTATGCCTGAAATCACAGTGAAACAACCCTTCCAAAATGTTTCTTTTTATTAATTACACTAATTACTCTTAATATCAGACTTTTTTGAGTCTTAAGTTCTTAGCCTCCATGGCTGCTTGTTACAGTGTATTGCGTGCTGCAGTTATCAGTTTTGAATTTTCAACCTTTAAGTTTTATTGAATGCTCCCTTGTTTCTTATATTATGAGATGGAGAACAGAAGTTCCCCATCTACTTTTTCTGTACTAGCCATTATTTTATCTACTTTTATCATGTTCCATCTTTTTGTCTCTGTCACAACCCAGTGATTTTTTGGTGCCTCGTCACAATGGGATTTTCTTGCCACATGAGAGCCTCTTGCACAGCGAGGGTTTTGCTGCACAGAGAAACCTCGGTGCAAGAGAGTTCCCGCCAATTTGCAGCCTTCTTTGCAGGGTGCATTTCTTCTTTGCAGCACAGAAATGCACGGTGCAAAGAGTTCCCGCTATTCGAATGCAAATTTGTGTCCCGCTATTGGCCAGTTCTAAATTATTCACACGTGGCGGCTAGTAATTGGCTTGCTGGCCGTTTAAAATTCCGCGCGACTTCCGCCCAAGTCGAAGAACTTTGAGCACGCTGCAGAGTGCCTCTAAAGAGATCTGACTTGCGGCTAGCTGATCGATAGACTGATCACCTATCGATTATTCTTCCCATCGCCGAGCGCAATCCCAGACGTACCCTTTTCCCGCTGGCTTGAATTGCGGACGGATTGACTGGCTTGGGCCCCGCCAGCTGGAACAACTCGTGTGGTTGTTCAGACGACCGGACCACCTGCATCGTGATTGCAAGCGGCGTGAGTAAAGTTTTTTGCAACCGATAAATTGTGTCTGCCTCTCCATTCACCAGCCCGCCCTAATGTACGAGCAATTTCTAACTTAACTCGAGTCGACCCTTGCCGTCCGAGACATGGCGACGAGGATGGGATCTAAGGGCACGGTGATGGAGATGAATCTGATCGGGTGCTGCCCCTGGCATCAAGAAATATTGATGGCTACTTCTCGGTAAAGAGAGAAGAAGCA
>NW_005842793.1:707662-715564 GCF_000455745.1 Alligator sinensis
GCGTGGCGGCTGCCGATCGATAGACTGATCACCTATCGATCTTTCTTCCCGTCGCCGAGCGCAATCCCAGACGTACCCTTTTCCCGCCGGCTTCGAACTGTGGACGGATTAACTGGCTTGGGCCCCGCCAGCTGGAACAACTCGTGTGGTTGTTCAGACGACCGGACCACCTGCGTTGTGACTGCAAGCAGCGTGAGTAAAGTTTTTTGCAACCGATAAGTTGTGTCTCCCTCTCCATTCACCAGCCCGCCCTAACGTACGAGCAATTTCTAACTTAACTTGAGTCGGCTCTGGCCGTCCGAGACAGTCTCTTCTATGGTGAGCAGTCCCAGTCTTTTCAAATTCTCTTCACATGAGATTGCTGATTTTCAGTACTCTTCTAGTAAGCCCTTTTATTTTTCCAGCATCCTTTGAAATGAGGTGACCAGTAATCCACATAGTATTCTGTCACAGGCTCCTGCATCGATTTATATAAAGGCATTATAGATAATGTTTTCAGTATTGTTCACCATCCTGTTCCCTATGCATTCTAACATTGTGTTAGCTTTTGGGCCACAGCTGCCCTTTGAGCCAAGGTTTTTATCAAACCAGTGATCGCCAGGTTCATTTCTTGGGCTGATGCATTTAAATCATTATTTCACCTTACCAGGAGTCCAAATGAACTTTTATCCTCAGATGTGCTTTACTTTCTATTTGTTGACATTACATTAAATTTGTTACATTACATTTCTCTGGTCCTGACTAACATAAATAACTTTGTGCCTTCTGCAGATTTTCTTGTCTTACTATCCAGTACACATTGCAGATCGTGAATATATATGATTGACAAAACCAGATCACACACACAACCTGGAGACACCTAGCTATTCACTTTTTGTCGTAACAAGAATTGCACATTTTTTCTACTATTTGTTTTATCTCCTGTTCTTTTTTTCTGATCCAAGATGATACCTTTGCATATCTCACCTTTGGTTCTTTACTTCTTCATTAATCTTTGTGGGACTTGTGAAAGATCTTTTGAAAGTCTAAATAAATTAACTGGTTCGCCTTCATTCACAAGTTTTAGAGCCTCAAAAAATAGGAAGAGAATATTTGGAACATAATTTTCCTTTTAATTCATGCCAGTTAAGCCCCATCAGATCATGATCTTCCAGATTTTTGTTGTTGTTCTGCTTTGAATTATAATTTCAACTAATTTGCCAGGTACAGGTGTAAGGTTTACAGGTCTGTAATTCTGTGCATCATCCTTGGAGCCTTTTTAAAATATGGGTCCAGCATATGCTTTCTTCAAATCCTCAGGAATTGTGTCTCTTTTTAATGAGAGAGTACACATTTTTATTAGAAATGTAACCACTCTATATTTGAACTCCTGTAGAACTCTTAGCTGTATTAATAAGGCCTGGTGCCTTATTGTAAAATACTCATTTTTGGCACCACCTCTGGGGGTTTTTTTTTGTCATCCTCATCTCTGGGAATACACAGTCTGTATTACAAGGAAAGAGCAGTACTGGTTTAGAAATCTCTTTATTATTCTTTGTGTTGGAGACAGATGCAAAGAAATTATTCATCTTCTCAACCACATCATCATCTTCCGTAATTGTTATTGTTCTCTTTAGCACTTTGGAATCCAACCTACCAATTCTTGTACAGATTTCTGGCTCCTAAACCATTTTTGTCTTATTTGTTATATCTTCATCTATTTGCTGTTTGAACTCCACTTTATGCTTTCTAAGTTTGATCTTCATTATTGCCTCAGTACTTTTTTCTTCTGCTTATTGGCATCACTAGGTTTAGATTTCTGTTTGGCTCAAATAGCCTTTCTTGAACCTTGCAATTTATCCAGAAAAGTTTTACTTTTTGCTTTTCTTGGTTGTCTTTTTATTTGGCATTATGACTCTGAGATCCTCTGTTTCCTTTGTAGCATCCCAGCCTCATCTAAAGATTTTCCTTTAGCTTTTATAGTGGTTATGACTTTTCTGAAACTGAACATCTCTGTTTCACTTTTGTTACTTTACTTGCTCTCTGGCAGTTCAACTGGACACTGTCACTTATTTGTGCTTCTTGAATTAACTCCTGTGTCCTATTTAGGATTAAGTCAAGTATTGCTTGGGTCTTGTATACTGTAGAACTAGCTTTTCCAAGGAGTTCAAGCACTTCAGGTTGGAGCTGTTTAATTTTGTTTAAACGAATATTCTCTGGGTCAGAGAGAGACAAAGATGCAGAACAAAAACAAATTTCAAAACCTCAGAATTTTCCCCTGAAACAGAATTCTTGTTTTTCAGTCAGCCCCCAGGGTAGCTGTCTGTAAAGCTGGCTTAGTTGTAACTAGTTGTTTCAGCAGGTCCTTTATTCCCATAGAGGGTAATGTCACTCTGCAGCCTTTAATACAGTTTTCACGAGTTCCCCAACACATAATATTGCATATATCTGTTCCTTCAGAGTACTTCGCTAGAGAGTAAGTTGCGTAGCTGTCAATTTTTTTCTTACCATTTGTCAAGTCTCTGCTGAAAGTATTCCAGAGCTTTCCTCTTCTTGATATAACCTCCGTTTATTTACGTAATGTCTCTCAAACTGCAGTCATCTTAGTGTGGCTAAGGTGACTAGAGTTTACAAAGCTACATGGCTGTGTTCATGATCCAGAGGTGAACTTCCTGGAAAAGTCTGTGAATGTGGCACAGCTCTTGCGGCACTAATGGCTTTATAGGTTGTTTGCCAGGAACTCACGGCATGTGACAGCAGCGTGTAGCTTCATATATTTACATACATTTTAACAAATCTGAATAAACTGATGGCATACTCTGTGTCTTCCACAACCTTTTAAATTAATGGGTTAGTGAAATAGACATACTAAATAAAATGCATTGAAACTTGAACTTCTGCATCCCTTCATTGCCTTACATCATTTAATGGATCTATTCCATTTTTTTTCTTCTTTTATTCTTTTAATAGTTCAGTCTGTCCTTTCTCCTCTATTTTTCCCCAACATCTTTTCTGCTTGTCCAATTTATTTTCCCATTCTTTGCTTGCTACCTTATTTTTTATTGTTGCCTCCTTTGACTTCATCCACTAGCCAAAATGTTTGGATCTTGAAGATTTTTCTGAATGGGAGGAGAACTTGATGATAGCTGTGCAGTTTCATATTCTTGTTTGTTTTCAGACAATGGACATGTAAGGTATGTGTGGCCTTGTTTGTACCTTTAAACAAAGAATGGTTTTATTGCTCATGGCACTACCTCTTTAAAGATCTCAAAACTCCATAGGTTTTTATTCAGGGCATTACTAATCCATGTTTTTTGCTGCTATTGTACTTGAAGTCCTTGTTAGTTTCTGATCTGTGTGACCTTTGTATTCTCATCCCCCTCCCCACTGAAGGTCAAATTCTTGAGCACACTTGAATAGGCCTTGTTGATAATTGTTATATGTGCTTTGGTTCAAGGTTCCCTATTTTTTTTCTTAAATTTAACCTGAATGACAGCTAGCTGCTACCAGCTTCACTTAGCTTTAACTAACACTATATCAGTTCTCTCTGCTTCCAGTTCTCTTGTCTCCTTCTGGGCTGTTATCGGCTAATGGCAAGGCTCCACTCCTCCAGGCTGTCATTTCCAGGTAGTTTGTTATTTCCATATGTCTTAGCTATCCAGGTGGGAAGCCAATTTCACTTTTGCTCCCAGCTGATTACAGCTGCTGTGTGTGTTGGCCAGGAGGACAGGAACTCAGAAGGAATGATTGGCAACAGGGGGAGAGAAATTTCTGTTGAAGAGCTACTGGAAGCTCTACATGGCAGGAAGTATTGGAGCCCTACAGGGAAATAACAGTGAGCAGCAGTAATACTCAGTGCCCTGGGGACTGGGTAGCTGTGTGGCAGGGCAGGGAGCTGCTCTGGGGCCGGGATCTTGTGACTGTGACAGCGTGGTCTGGAGCTGGGACAGAGCTGTGATCTGCTGCTCGCACGCCCCAGGCAGGGTCATACCGGCAACAGATCGTAGCTCTGCCTCAGGTCTGGACCATGATGTTATTGCTGCAAGATCCTAGCCCTGGCCCTGGAGCAGCTCCTTGGCCAGCCGAATGCCCTGCCAGCGCTGCTGGGACTAGTCTCCATGGAAACCCTGGCCCCATGCTGTCACAGTGTTGCTGCTCTTGGGGTCTCCATTAAAACTGGCCACAGAGACACGGGCAGGGGTTGATCAGAGATGGAGTCTGGCTGCTGGCTGGATCTGCCATTTTGCCCACCCCGGTTTTCCCACTGGATTTGAATGGTGTTTCACAGGCAGAGTTGATGGTATTTCTCCAGCGGCTGGAGTTGTCACCTGTATGTTGTATATGTCTCAGCTCCGTACAGTAAGGTAGGAATCAAAATTGCTTGAAAAACCATGAGCTTGGTTTTGGATCTAATGTCATGATCTTCAAACACCTATGTTCTCAGATGTCTGGAGGCTGCACTTGCACATTTGAGGCAATGTTGGATTTCTTTGTTGATGTCAGCTTCTGTGAGAGATGGCTTCTGAGATGCAGAAAATACGTGGTGTTCTCCAGAGTCTCACCGTAAATCTGAATTAGTGGAGCTGGGGACTGCTCATTTAAGAGCTTGTTGATGGAGGACCTTATTCTTATGAATGTTAAGTGTCAATTTCACTTCCTTGTATGCATTGGTAAAGATGTCAACGATTGCCTGAAGATCTGCTTCTGACCGAGCACGCACTACATCAGCATGTGCATCATTGGCATACTGGAGCTCGATGATTGAGGTTGGGACAGTCTTGGTTTTGGCTTGGAGTCGGCCGAGATTAAACAGATTATTGTTCTTCATCTGCTTGATGGCTTTCCTCACCTCGTTAAGAGTTGGAGGAATTTTGGGTTCATCTCTAACAGGGTGTTGTGGGATGGAATTGAGAACGCTGTCATCAACAACAGTCAGGATGGAAAAGGTGTTCAAAATGCATATCTTCGCATATCGTGAGGTGTTGTCTTTGCCTTGTCTTTACCATCTGTTCTTCATATCCTGGGTTCTCTTTTGGACCTCTGCCTTTGCTTGTTGGTGATTCAGGTTTTTTTTTGTTTGGAGTTGTTTTGCCCAAAAGACCTTTTGTTTGTGGTTGATCAACTCTTGGATCTCCTGGTCATTCTCATCAAACTAGTCTTGGTGTTTCCTGGTAGAGAATCCAAGTGTCTCTTTACAGGCGCTCATGATGGTGGACTTGAAGGCACACCAAGTGCTGCTGCCATTGTCTCATTGTTGTTGATTGGAATTTGCCAGTTTTTCATTGAGGCACTGGTGGAAGAAGAGGTCTCACTGATTTGAGTCCTTGAGTCCTTTGAGGCTGACCTTCCATCAGCATTGCTTCTGCTGCAGCCATTGTTTGGGAGCTAGTTTGGGTGACATCACTGAGCAGATGAGTTGGTGATTGGTATAGCAGTCATCAGCTCCTAGCATAGCTCAAGTGATATGGGCATCTTTGTAATTCTGGGCATGAATGATGACATAGTCAATCAAGTGCCAATGCTTAGATTGCAGGTGTTGCCATGATGTCTTGTACCTACTTTTCTAGTGCAACAAGGTATTGGTGATGCTGAGACCATGTTCTGTGCATGTGGTCAACAGGAGTATGCTGTTGGAGTTAACCTTTCCCACTACTTCTTTGTCAAAAATTCTGTTCCAGAGGTTTGAGTCCCTTTTTACTTTGACGTTGAAATCACCAAGTAGAATAAGCCTGTCTCCCTCTGGAACATCAGAAAGGACTTGGTCAAGGCTGGCATAGAATTCCTCCTTGGTTTTGTCAATGGAGTCGAGAGTTGTGGCATATGTGCTTATGACAGTGGCATATTAGTTCCTTGCTAATTTGAGAGAGAGAGTCATGAGGCACTAATTAATTCTGATAGGGAACTTGTTGAGTTGGTTTGTGAGGCCATTCTTAATGGCAAAGCCAGCTCCAGAAGGTTTTATAATTTCATAGTTGGTAGGGTTGGAAGGGACCTGAGCAGATCATCAAGTCCGACCCCCTGTCATGGCAGGAAAAAGTACTGGGGTTAAACAACCCCAGCAAGGTGTTCATCTAGCCTCCTCTTAAAGACGCCCAGGGTAGGAGCCAGCACCACTTCTCTTGCAAGTTGGTTCCAGATCCTAGCCACCCTGACAGTGAAGTAGCGCCTCCTGATGTCTAGTCTGAATCTACCCTCTGCCAGCTTGTGACTGTTATTTCTAGTCACTCCTGGGAGTGCTCGGGGGAACAGGGACTCCCCCAATGCCTGCTGGTCCCCTCTGACTAGCTTGTAACAGGCCACTAGATCCCCCCTCAGCCTTCTCTTGTGGAGGCTGAACAGGTTCAGGTCCCTTAGCCTCTCCTTGTAGGGCCTGCCCTGCTGACCCCTCATCATGCGAGTGGCCCTCCTCTGGACCCTTTCCATGTTGTTCACATCCCTCCTGAAGTGCGGTGCCCAGAACTGGACGCAGTACTCCAACTGCGGCCTGACCAATGTCGCATAAAGGAGGAGGATCACCTCTTTGGACCTGCTTGAGATGCATCTGTGGATGCATGACAAGGTGTGGTTGGGCTTCCTGACCGCATCCCCACACTGTCGGCCCATGTTCATTTTGGCATCAATAATGACTCCAAGATCCTTTTCTGTCTCTGCACTGACAAGAAGGGAGTTCCCCAGCCTGTAGGTATGCTGCTGGTTCTTCCTCCCCAGGTGCAGCACCTTGCACTTGTCAGTGTTGAAACTCATCCTGTTCTCATCTGCCCACCCCTGTAAACTGTCTAGGTCCAATTGCAGCCTGAAGTTGGTGTTCTCCTTCCTGTTTACCCTTCCAGAAAAGGATATGTCCACCTCCTTGTTCCATGAGCTGCCCATCTCCCGCTCACGAGGTCTCGCTCAGTGCAGCGATGTCAGTGTTGTATTGCCTGAGTTCTTGAATCACAATTGCAGTGCAGTGCTCTGGGTGTTCACTCTTAGGATTGTCTACGAGGGTCCTAATGTTCACGGTCCCAAAACTTATTAAGGCTTTGTTGATTTTTGACCACAGTAAAGGTGATCCCACTGGATGCAGTTATCCAGTCAGGAAAAATGTAGGCAGACTATGTTTAGGGCACCTTTTCCTAGTCCCTCTCCCCCATGTGGGGAGAGCAGAGCAGATCCTAAAGAGGGCTGCTCAGTCACAGTTACAGGTGCTGAATCATACTCCTGCCTTGTCCAAGTGCTGGATGACTTTCTTGCAACTGTCGCCTTCATGCCAGTTTATGACTAGAAGCTTCCAGCCCTCATAATCCTGCTCCCATTGTCGCTAGCTGGCCACCAAGAGGCTTAACAATGTTGTGGAAAAGCCATTTTCATGAAAGATCCTTGTGTGTGATTTCTTTTATCATGGAGAAGTGGCTGCACATCAGCTTCCACAGTTCTTGATAGAATGGGACCTTCATCCAGTTGCAAGTAGACCAAGGCAATTGGAGATCTCGTTCCACTGCAGCTTTTGTCTGCCTTTGCAGCCATTGAGATTCTAACATCTTTTTCCGCCTGGTCTGCCACTGAGGTCTTGTAGACCCGTGGCTGGACAGGCTTACTATGGTGACAATCTGCACTTGCCATGTCACAGCAGCATCAGAGGTTAAATGTGGCATTTCAGGAGGGAGACCATTGCCATCTGCTGTCCCCTCTACATCTTGGTGGTGCTGCCACTGCTTGGTCTGCAACTGCTTATTTGTTAGAGTTTACCTCTGCTTATTTCACAGCTAACTTTTCCCTGAAGGTCATTCCATGGTCTGCCCCCTGGGGATGCACTGGGTGTCACAACCCAAGGGTGTGATTTTGTGTGTGCGCGCTTCGGCACTGCTAAATTATTTCCCGCCACGAGGAGCTTTCTTTGCAGGGTGCATTTCTCAGTTGCAAAGAGAAAACCCCGGTGCAAAG
>NW_005842793.1:715574-718935 GCF_000455745.1 Alligator sinensis
CCACAACCATCTGGAGGAGGAGGACTTCATGTCTTGTGAAGAACTCTAAGCACTGCAGAGCCTAACGGACCCAGCGTGTACCTTAAGAAGGCTATAGGGGTCTGATCAACCTCTGGCCTCTTCCCGTCGCCGAGCGATCCCTCAACGAACCCCTTCCCTGCGCGCAAGTTCCACGGAGCCTAGCAAACTTCGTGTGAGTGTATCCAGAGCTCTTCTCCGAGTTGTTTTCTTCGGTTGACACGACGGGCTCACGGTTTTAGAGCCTTCAGCCGGATTGGGCTAGAGTTCGCAAGATTAGAATTCTTGTCTGCTCTTCTTTCCTATCTGTAACTGCAACTCAAGCAAGTTTTCCTGCCTGCACCGCGACCATCTATGGTGTAAGTAAAATAATCTTTAATCAACCGCTACGCGTCCGTGCCTAATTCTAGTCCGCCGGCCTGCATTCCCCAACCCGCATACCAGGGCTGCTGGCCACAGCCTGCCGCGCGCCCCCGAGGGCCTCAGATCGCTCCTGGCCCGCACACTGGGTAGTACAGCTCTGCCGCCAGGCTCTCAACCCTACTGAAATCACTAAATGAAAGCATAAGCACTATTGTGCAATAATAAAAAGTCAGGAAATGAAGTAAAAAGCTACCAACCAGGAAGATTTATATTGGTTGTGGGGAAGATCTTTGAAACCCTCTAGTAGCTATAGTGGGAAAATGCCTGAAGGATTTGGAGTGTAATCTTGACCCCATTGCAGTCAATGGCAAAACTCTGATGGAATTTGGGGCTAGGATTTCCTCCGAGGCTAAGGACTGCTAGCATGACTACTTGCTCGATATCTTTAAACGTATCACTACTTTTATTTAAATCTATTATTGCAGTATTTGTAAAGCCACCACAAGACATTTATATAGCTCAGTGCCTAAATACTATAGTGACTGGTAGTAAGTATATGGTTATACACTGATAACTATGTATTAAGAAGATAGTAAAATGGTCTTCTGAGATAGGAACAATAATAAAAACTGTTCTAACCCCTTTTGGGGATTATTAATTTTCTGGTAACCTTGTCTACAGCAAACTCATTTTCCTGGAGTGTTAGATAATTCCCTTTTTCAGAGGCTGTGAAATGTAGCTAATTTAAAACTGAAAAATAGAGTATTGCTGATAATGTTGATGCATTACTGACCAGAGCAACAGGAAGACGCCTTTCTTTGCCTCCCAGTCACCTTTATTGCTTGTTTCATGACTTTACCCTTCTTGAATTCATCACTGGCAAAGCTTATTGGCATATATTTGTAGCAGCTGCCTCAGTCTTACAGATCAATTTTTCATATCCTTGGCTAATGCCTAATGATGCTCCTTACCCAAGTCAGCAAACATGACCGCGTATGAAATGCTGTAGCCCAGATGAAAGAAACTACAAAACAAAACAGTCTTAATTTCCTGGTGTGCTAGATTTAAAGAAGGGGGGGTTTCCCCTTCATAGATTGAACGTTTTTGAAGCCCAATAACCGTGAAAAAAACAGGGACTAGAAACTAGTTGACAAATTCTAATTATTTTACCACTCTCTATATTGCTTCTTGCCATGAGTAATGTGCTTTAATTACAAAAAAATCAACACACAAAACCTAACTCTAAATAAAAGAACCGTCTTGATGCTTGAAGGTCACTGGTGTTAAACTGTAGGCTGCAAGAAAATTGGAAGTACACCCACAGGAAGAAGGAGGCTTACTCAAGTACATGGGGCACTTGCTTAGCTACTCATGCTAACGTACACTGCTTCATCTGGGTCTAGGTTAGCAAGATAGGTCATGTTTAAAAACACAACAAAATTGAGACAAGCATTTTTAAATCCTAGCTTAGAAAGGGTTTAATGGTTTTAAAAATATATTAGCTGGTAATAAGCAATGCTTCAGCCATTTGCTAACCAAGGTGTGGTAGGACAATGTCATTAACACCTAAAAAGCAGTCTTTTCAAGACTTTAGAAATGATATCCCTTATAATACTATAACAATATTAAGACTTATTTGAAACTGAATTACTGTACAGTGTAAACAATAAGTTTACTAAAAACTATAAGATGGGTCACACAAAAATAATGTTTTCGAATTGGGCCTTTTGTCACTTTTAGTTTTTTAAAATTCCATTCTTAGGTAGATTCTAAACATTCTAAATGATTTAATGTACTTTTTCGAGGCTGAGCCCTGCATTTAACAATCTTCCTTCTTTCCCCAAGCTTCCCAGACTTCATCCATTGCAAATATTGCCATATAGTCCGTAACCAAAACAAAAATGGAACAGCTGACATCTTTCCTCTAATCGAACAAGGCATAGGTTATGCATTGTGTTAGCTCTATTGTCTTGGTCTTTGAAAGGTGCTCAGGAGTAGAGAAAGATAATTTTCCTTATTATTAAAGGAAGTCTGAATCCAGATCTATATTCTGGCCAAATGGTCTTGATGGGCAAATCATGACTTCTGGGTCAGGATGGTGCTAGTAGGGCTTCTTTAGTTTTTATGCTCTCTTTATTATAAACTGTTTGAACAGGATAATAGTGAGGATGATTGAGTACAAAATAGAAAATATGGAGTGGCTCAGGCAATGTCAAAACTCAAGAAGTTTTAGTAGTACCATGCTGACCAAGAAGTATTAGTTCATAATCTGTGGGATACATATATGTAGTATAGATCCTTGATAATGGCAGGGATACAGCTCATGGGATCTGACCTTCCAAGCTGTAAGTGGCTCACCAAGCTCTGGGACCCTGTGGAGACTGTAAGAAACATCCCGAGCTGCAATATACTTTTGGATTCATGGAGAAGCTGTAGCAGAAGTGCAATCTGTTCTGCCACATGCTGGGCTGGTTAGGGACATACTGGCGCCTCTGTCCCAATCCCTACTGCTGCAGATGCTGCCCAGCACGTGGCACAGAACAGAATACGCAGCTGCATTTTGTACCACTGGCTGGGCTCGTCAGGGACATGCTGGCACCTCTGTCACAGTCCCCGATGCTGCAGCTGCTGCCTAGCACATAGTGCAGAATGGATCTTGCAGCACATGTTCAGAAGTGCACTGTGCTTTGGGATGGTCCTTGCACTCTGCTGGGTTATGGGGCTTGGTGGGCCACACATTGGGGAGCATGTTCCCAACCAGATGGGCTGGCAGAAAAGTCCAGTAATGATCCACATGGGGTTGTGCTTTTTAGATTGGATTGCAGTGGGTGGAGACTCTCTCTGATTAGGGACCTGTGCTGGAGTTTCAGGTGCAGGTGCTTTCAATCAGTGGGTGAGCAAGGGGCTGCCTGCCTCAACTCCCTTTGGGTGTGCATAGCTGGGGACTCTCTCACCCAACAGCCGGAATGCTCAACAAGAG
>NW_005842793.1:718966-719678 GCF_000455745.1 Alligator sinensis
TTGAGATCCTTTCAAGGGTGCTGTGGGGTGCCATGCAATCTAAGCACTGTAAACATGATTCACAAGATAAACACAGAGATTTCAAATAGGAATCCATAGTGTTCACAACATTCTGTTAAATATCGTGTGTGTGGTATAGATCCTTGGCTATGGCAGGGGTTTCTGAGTTTTTTGCAACAGAAGAATTGCTCTGTTAGTTTAAAAAAAAAAAAAAAAAAAGTGAAAACTGGGAGCTGGCATTTTCTGATGGGTGTCTTGAATTTAACAAGGGATGTCTTGAGTTTTAAGAGGTTGAGAACCACTGCCCTAGGGTTTGAAGGGGTATGAGGGTTGCTCTGGTGGGTGCTTTGTGAGTCTTCCCCACTTCTAAGAAACTGTAAGGACCTGAGATGAATCAAGTTAGACGCGGGAGCGGCGAGAGACGTGCGGGTGAAAGCCCACTACGCCCCCGCTGCCCCGAAGCCCCCCAGAGACCCTCCAGCAGCCGCGGAGCCCCCTGCTGACCCCCAGCACAGCCGGAGGTAAGCAGGGCCCGTGGAGAGAGGGGGCTAACCGTGCGTGTGTGTGTGTGTGTGGGAGGAGGCGGCTGAGTGGAGCCGGGCCGGGTCAAGCCCCGCCCAGGCCCCTACTTGGCCCAGCCCCGCAGGGAGCCACGCGACCAGGCTGCGCAAACAGGAGCGGTTCTCTGCCGGCGTGTGAGTTAGCGTGGAGT